>NW_026948224.1:0-25000 GCF_963921235.1 Mobula hypostoma
CACACCGATCCTGGAGAGTTGAGTGGGACAATTCAAGAATGGGTCGGAATCTGGGATCGGTTCAGTGGATAGTTACACTCAATGGATCAGAACGTTTCAATGCGGATGTTTACTTCAAAACTCATTCAACTGGCCTTACATTATCACAGCGGATCTATATTGCGCTCTTGGACTTTGCGCCGATTTACTACCCAATTCTTGCTGTCGTTGCCATCCCTGGTAAGTCGAAGTCTCATGTTGAAACTATTTCGAGCAAGGTAGCTATACCAAGGTCTTATTATCGCAAACAACACGCACGTCACGTCCACTCCTCCCCATGTTACCCACAAACACACACTGTCCTTTTTGTTTGCTTGATACATATCGTAACTCCTACGTTTATATTCGGTAAATGTTGAAAACGCCCGGGTCAGACTGACGACTTATTTTCTTTTCCGACAGTTAGGAATGCTGTCAAATCTTTACATTCAATTTCAGTTTTATTTGCTCAAGAGTCGTGAATTTCTCAAGCTGACCCAGCATTGTATTGTCCATCCCGACCTGTCTTTGAGACAGGTGTCTTGTGGAATAGCTGATGTACTTGAGGATTGGGTATCCCGCGGGGCTGTCGGGGAGACAGTAACAGGGTCCTGACTCAGAGACTGTAAGGGAATTGCGATATTCTTTTCCGCGTTAGAATGGCGTATTTTAGAGGGAAATCTTGAGGCTGCGGACTCCCCACGCTGTACTGCTCCTGAACTTCGAGACGGTCGCAGTCGAAGGTTAGGATGTTGTCAACGAGCCTTTCTGAGCTGCTCCAGTGTTTCGTGTGGACGGAACCAGTTACCGCTGATTTTAAAAGATACGCGTCGTTCTCTTTTCTTGTGTTGATTTTTACTTATCGAGAATATAAACTTACCTTTGCGCCGATTCCAAAATGTGTTCCTGCTTGCTGCACAAACCTTCGATAAATATCCCACACAGCTGCAATGGACGTCTTCATCCGCCTCTTTGTTTTTGACTCTGGGCTCAGTACGAGCATCTGTCCTCTCCATTACTCAATATTCAAAGTAAACCCCACAGATTAGCGCCTCCTCTGTAGAATAAAACTCCTTCGGCTGATAAAGACTTTCATGCTCTCTGTCACCGGGCATGATGAACCCATATTTCCGATTCAATTCCTGTCTTCGGCGAGAGAGAGCGAGAGAAGTTTCAGCTACGCTCTGTCCCCCTTCCGAAGCTCTGACCAATATCTGTGAGGCATTTCACACTCTGCTCCTCACGAAGACTTTAGCCATGTCTGACTTTCTCGCTAAAGGCCGGTCAGGCGCGCAATGTATTCAGCGCCGACCAAATAGTGATTCGTGAAGAAAAAAAAATATAGCCCCTTCTGCATTTCTATGGTTTGTTAGCCCAAAACACGGGTTGCAAATTCTGATATGGTTAAACCAACAGACAGTATATGGCATCTGCATCTCTGACAGACAGTCGAACATTTTCTATCCGCAGAAAGAGAAGCTGTGGAACAAATCAGGAAGATTAGTATACACAGATTATTAACCTTCGCGAAAAAAGTAAAATGGCCCGGAAATAACAGCTCTATCAGTCCGGGGGTGGGTGCTGTGGGTGGGGGGGGGGGGGAATTACAGAGTTTGGGATATTACGGTCGGATCTGCAACTGAATGCAGGACGACAGTGGGTGAGACGGAAAATCAGTGGGTTTAGAATGAATGAAAACTTGAAGACCATCTATTCAGTGTGTGAGGTTACTACGTAATCTGTATCCTGCTCCATTAAAGTTCGTGCTTGTTGGTTCACTAATGTTGTCAAGACAGCTTCTTGCCATGACCTGGCGGCTTTGGGGAAATTGAAATAGACCACCCCAGCCATTCACAATGCCTTCACTGCACGTTGAATCTACCCGTACCTAAGTTACTGTTCGTCACATTGCCTTACTCTCTCCACCGGACCCCTGCCTGATTATTTTATTTTAAACTTTGGGTTGACCTAAATATTCCTGTTTTTGTTCACGCCACCAGTGTCGATTCTCTGCAGCCTTCTCACACTCTCATTGTGTACCCGTGTGTTCACTGGCTATTAATGCTTTCCATGAATCTGCAAATATACTCCACCTGTGGTCTAATGGCCGAGGCGCTCAATGAGCGTCCGACAGTTTCCGCAGGAACTATATCCGGGTGTTTCTCTGCATTACTCCCATCTGAAACATCAGACTGCAGTACTCTTCTGTTAACCATAGAAACTACAGCACAGAAACAGGCCTTTTGGCCCTTCTTGGCTGTGCCGAACCATTTTCTGCCTAGTCCCACTGACCTGCACACGGACCATATCCCTCCATACACCTCCCATCCATGTATCTGTCCAATTTATTCTTAAATGTTAAAAAGAACCCGCATTTACCACCTCGTCTGGCAGCTCATTCCATACTCCCACCACTCTCTGTGTGAAGAAGCCCCCCCTAATGTTCCCTTTAAACTTTTCCCCCCTCACTCTTAACCCATGTCCTCTGTTTTTTTCCTCCCCTTGCCTCAGTGGAAAAAGCCTGCTTGCATTCACTCTATCTATACCCATCATAATTTTATATACCTCTATCAAATCTCCCCTCATTCTTCTACGCTCCAGGGAATAAAATCCTAACCTATTCAACCTTTCTCTGTAACTGAGTTTCTCAAGTCCCAGCAACATTCTTGTAAACCTTCTCTGCACTCTTTCAACCTTATTTATATCCTTCCTGTAATTTGGTGACCAAAACTGAACACAATACTCCAGATTCGGCCTCACCAATGCCTTATACAACCTCATCATAACATTCCAGCTCTTATACTCAATACTTCGATTAATAAAGGCCAATGTACCAAAAGCTCTCTTTACGACCCTATCTACCTGTGACGACACTTTTAGGGAATTTTGTATCTGTATTCCCAGATCCCTCTGTTCCACTGCACTCCTCAGTGCCTTACCATTAACCCTGTATGTTCTACCTTGGTTTGTCCTTCCAACGTGCAATACCTCACACTTGTCTGTATTAAACTCCATCTGCCATTTTTCAGCCCATTTTTCCAGATAGTCCAAGTCCCTCTGCAGGCTCTGAAAACCTTCCTCACTGTCTACTACACCTCCAATCTTTGTATCATCAGCAAACTTGCTGATCCAATTTACCACATTGTCATCCAGATCATTGATATAGATGACAAATAACAATGGACCCAGCACTGATCCCTGTGGCACACCACTAGTCACAGGCCTCCACTCAGAGAAGCAATTCTCTACCACCACTCTCTGGCTTCTTCCATCGAGCCAATGTCTAATCCAATTTACCACCTCTCCATGTATACCTAGCGACTGAATTTTCCTAACTAACCTTCCATGCGGGACCTTGTCAAAGGCCTTACTGAAGTCCATGTAGACAATATCCACGGCCTTCCCTTCATCCACTTTCCTGGTAACCTCTTCGAAAAACTGCAACAGATTGGTCAAACATGACCTTCCACGCACAAAGCCATGTTGACTCTCCCTAATAAGCCCCTGTCTATCCAAATGCTTGTAGATTCTGTCTCTTAGTACTCCCTCCAATAACTTACGTACTACTGACATTAAACTCAGCGGCCTATAATTTCCCGAATTACCTTTTCGATCCTTTTTTAAACAACGGAACAACATGAGCCACTCTCCAATCCTCCGGCACTTCACCCGTAGACAGCGACTTTTTAAATATTTCTGCCAGGGCCCCCGCAATTTCAACACTAGTCTCCTTCAAGGTCCGAGGGAACACCCTGTCAGGTCCCGGGGATTTATCCACTTTAATTTTCCTCAAGACAGCAAGCACCTCCTCCTTTTCAATCTGTACAGTTTCCATGATCTCACTACTTGATTCCCTCAATTCCATAGATTTCATGCCAGCTTCCTTAGTAAATACAGACGCAAAAAACCTATTTAAGATCTCCCCCATTTCCTTTGGTTCCGCACAAAGCCGACCACTCTGATCTTCAAGAGGACCAATTTTATCCCTTACAATCCTTTTG
Organism: Mobula hypostoma; assembly: GCF_963921235.1. Classification (NCBI taxonomy): domain Eukaryota; kingdom Metazoa; phylum Chordata; class Chondrichthyes; order Myliobatiformes; family Myliobatidae; genus Mobula; species Mobula hypostoma. The sequence goes on from NW_026948224.1 coordinate 4,020, forward strand.
CTCTTAATATTCTTGTAAAAGCTCTTTGGATTATCCTTCACTTTGACTGCCAAGACAACCTCATGTCTTCTTTTTGCCCTCCTGATTTCTTTCTTAAGTATTTTCTTGTTTTCAGCTTTTCCATGCACCCGAAACACTGCCCTTTCAAAGGTACCGAGGAGATGGTCAATTATAATATACTGATTAGATCCATGCCTTTTTGTGAATTGTCTGATTTGTTAACGCAGTAGCAAAAGCAGTAGAAGACACAAAGGCTGCGCAACTAAATATTCCTGGATTTCCTTGCTTCAGGTGTGATAGAATCGCAGGGACAAGAGGGGGAAGTGTTGCATTGCTTGTCAGAGAAAATATCACAGCAGTGCTCTGGCAAGATCGATTAGAGCAATCGACTAAGGAGGATATTTGGGTGGATTTGAGGAATGGGAAAGGTATAGTAACACTTATAGGGGTGCATTATAGACCACCAAATGGGGAGCAGGAATTGGAGGAGCAAATTTGTAAGGAGATAGCAGATATTTGTGGTAAGCACATATTTGTGATTTTGGGAGATTTTAAATTTCCACACAGTTTCTGGGAAGCCCATACTGTAAAAGAACTGGATAGTTTGGAGTTTGTAAAATGTGTGCAAGATAGTTTTCTGCAGCAATACATTGAGGTACCAAGGAGAGAAGGGGCAGTGTTAGATCTCATGTTAGGGCATGAGAGAGGTCAGATGACGGAGGGATGTGTTGGGGAGCACTTCGGGTCCAGTGATCACAATGCCATTAGTTTCAATATAATTATGGAGAAGGATAGGTCTGAACCCAGGGTTGAGACTTTTGATTGGAGAAAGGCTAACTTTAACGAGATGCGAAAGGATTTAGAAGGAGTCGACTGGGACAATTTATTTTATGGGAGGGATTTAATAGAGAAATGGAGGTCATTTAAAGGTGAAATTTTGAGGGTACAGGATCTTTATGTTCCTGTTAGGTTGAAAGGAACGGTTAAAAGTTTGAGAGAGCCATGGTTTTCAAGGGATATTGCAAACTTGGTTCAGAAAAAAGAGAGATATCTATAACAAATATAGGCAGCATGGAGTAAATGAGGTGCTCGAGGAATATAAAGAATGTTAAAAGAATCTTAAGAAACAAATTAGAAAAACTAAAAGAAGATCCGAGCTTGATTTGGCAAGTAAGGTGGAAATAAATCCAATGGGTTTCTACAGTTATATTAATAGCAAAAGGATAGTGAGGGATAAAATTGGTCCCTTAGAGAATCAGAGTGGACAGTTATGTGTGGAGCCAAAAGAGATGGGGGAGATTTTCAACAATTTCTTTTCTTCGGTATTCACTAAGGAGAAGGATATTGAATTGCGTAAGTTAAGGGAAACAGGTAGGGAAGTTATAGAAGCTATGATGATTAAAGAAGAGGAAGTACTGGCACTTTTAAGGAATAAAAAGTGGATATGTCTCCGGGTCCTGACAGGATATTCCCTAGGGCCTTGAGAGAAATTAGTGAGGAAGTAGCAGGGCCTCTGACAGAAATATTTCAAACGTCATTAGAAACGGGGATGGAGCGCGGGACTGGCGTATTGCTCATGTTGTTCCATTGTTTAAAAAGGGTTCTAAGGGTAAACCTAGCTATTATCGGCCTGTGAGTTTGACGTCAGTGGTGGGTAAATAGATGGAAATTATTCTTAGAGATGGTATATATAATTATCTGGATAGACAGGGTCTGATTAGAAGCAGTCAACATGGATTTGTGCGTGGAAGATCATATTTGACAAATCTTATTGAATATTTGAAGAAGTTACCAGAAAAGTTGACGAGGGTAACGGTGGATGTTGTCTATATGGACTTCAGTACGGCCTTTGACAATGTTCCACACGGAAGGTAAGTTAGGAAGGTTCAATCTTCAGGTATTAGTATTAAAGTAGTAAAATGGATTCAGCAGTGTCTGGATGGGAGACGCCAGAGAGTAGTGGTGGATAACTGGATAACTGTTTGTCAGATTGGAACCCGGTGACCAGTGGTGTTCCTCAGGGATCTGTAGTGGGTCAAATGTTGTTTGTCATATACATTAATGATCTGGATGATGGGGTGGTAAATTGGATTAGTAAGTATGCAGATGATACTAAGATAGGTGGAGTTGTGGATAATGAAGCAGGTTTTCAAAGCTTGCAGAGAGATATAGGCCAGTTAGAAGAGTGGGCTGAAAGATGGCAGATGGAGTTTAATTCTGATAAATGTGAGGTGTTACATTTTGGTAGGACTAATCAAAATAGGACATACGTGGTAAATGGTAGGGCATTGAAGAATGCAGTAGAACAGAGGGATCTAGGAATAATGGTGCATAGTTCCCTGAAGGTGGAATCTTATGTGGATAAGGTGGTGAAGAAAGCTTTTGGTATGCTGGCCTTTGTAAATCAGAGCATTGAGTATAGGAGTTAGGATATAATGTTAAAACTGTACAAGGCATTGGTAAGGCCAAATTTGGAGTATTGTGTACAGTTCTGGTCACGGAAGTATAGAAAAGATGTCAACAAAATAGAGAGAGTAGGGAGAAGATTTACCAGAATGGTTGAACAAGTTGGGTCTTTATTCTTTGGAGCGTAGAAGGAAGAGGGGTACTTGATAGGGGTATTTAAAATTATGAGGGGAATAGATAGAATAGACGTGGATAGGCTTTTACTTGAGAGTAGGGGAGATTCAAACAAGAGAACATGAGTTGAGAGTTAAGGGACAGAAGTTTAGGGGTAACATGAGGGAGAACTTCTTTACTCAGATAGTGGTAGCCATGTGTAGTGAGCTGCCAGCAGAAGTGGTTGAGGCAGTTCGATATTGTCATTTAAAGTTCAATCAGTTAGCTATATGGACACTAAAGAATGGAGGGTTATGGGCTGAGTGCAGATCGGTGGGACTAGGTGAAAGTAAGCGTTCGGCAAGGACTAGAATGGCGGAGATGGCCTGTTTCCGTGCTGTAATTGTTATATGGCTATATGGTTACCCGAACCATGTCGAGATGAAATGTTATGAATTTTATGGACCCCAGCACCATTTTGCATGCAGCCACGGAAATCCATCAAAACAGTCAACCTCTCCCTTATTGACTTTGGCTGTTTGTTACCATGATAGAAACATAGAAACATAGAAAATAGGTGCAGGAGTAGGCCATTCGTCCCTTCGAGCCTGCACCGCCATTCTGTATGATCATGGCTGATCATCCAACGCAGAACCCTGTACCTGCTTTCTCCCCATAGCCCCTGATCCCTTTACCCACAAGGACCATATCTAACTCTCTCTTAAATATAACCAATGAACTGGCCTCAACTGTTTCCTGTGGCTGAGAATTCCACAGATTCACCACTCTCTGTGTGAACAAGTTTTTTCTCATCACGGTCCTGAAAGGCTTCTCCTTTATCCTCAAACTGTGACCCCCCCGTTCTGGAAGTCCCCAACATCGGAAACAATCTTCCTGCATCTAGCCTGTCTATCCCTTTAGAATTATATACGTTTCAATAAGCTCCCCCTCAATCTTCTAAATTCCAACGAGTATAAGCCTAGCCGATCCGGTCTTTCATCATATGAAAGTCCTGCCATCCCAGGAATCAATCTGGTGAACCTTCTTTGTATTCCCTCAATGGCAAAGATGTCTTTCCTCAGATTTGGGGACCAAAACTGCACACAATACTCTTGGTGTGGTCTCACCAAGGCCTTGTACAATTGCAGTAGTACCTCCCTGCTCCTGTACTCGAATCCTCTTACTATGAATGCCAGCATAACATTCACCTTTTTCAACGCCTGCTGTACCTGCACGCCCACTTTCAATGACTGGTGTACAATGATACCCAGGTATCGTTGCACCTCCCCTTTTCCTAATCGGCCACCATTCAGATAATAATCTGTTTTCCTGTTCTTGCCACCAATGTGGATACCCTCACATTTATCCATATTAAATTGCATCTGCCATGAATTTGCCCACTCACCTAACCTATCCAAGTCACGCTGCATCCTCTTAGCATCCTCCTCACAGGTAACACTGCCGCCCAGCTTCGTGTCATCCGCTAACTTGGAGATGCTGCATTTAATTCCCTCGTCTAAGACTTTGTATATATTGTAAACATCTGGGGTCCCAGCACTGAGCCTTGCGGTACCCCACTAGTCACTGCCTGCCATTCCGAAAAGGTCCAGTTTATTCCCACTCTTTGCTTCCTGTCTGCCAACCAATTATCTATCCACATCAATACCGTACCCCCAATACCGTGTGCTTTAGGTTTGCACACTAATCTCCTATATGGGACCTTGTCAAAAGCCTTTAGAAAATCCAAATATACCACATCCACTGGTTCTCCCCTGTCCACTCTAGTAGTTACATACTCAAAATATTCTATGAAATTCGTCAGACATGATTTTCCTTTCACAAATCCATGCTGACTTTGTCCAATCATTTCACCGCTTTCCAAATGTGCTGTTATCACATCTTTGATAACTGATTCTAGCATTTTCCCCACCACCGATGTTAGGCTAACCGGTCTATAATTCCCCGGTATCTCTCTCCCTCCTTTTTTAAATAAAAAGCCGGGTTACATTAGCCACCCTCCAATCCTCAGGATCTAATCCATAATCTAAAGAGTTTTGAAAAATTATCACTAATGCATCCACTATTTCTTGGGCTACTTCCTTAAGCACTCTGGGATGCAGACCATCTGGCCCTGGGGATTTATCTGCCTTTAATCCCTTCAATTTACCTAACAACACTCCCCTACTAGCATGTATTTCTCTCAGTTCCTCCATCTCACTAGACCCTCGGCCCCTTATTTCCGGAAGATTATTTGTGTCTTCCTTAGTGAAGACTGAACCAAAGTAGTTATTCAATTGGTCTGCCATGCCCTTGTTCCCCATAATCAATTCACCTGTTTTTGACTGTAAGGGACCTACATTTGTCTTAACCAATCTGTTTCTTTTCACATATCTATTAAACCTTTTACAGTCAGTTTTTATGTTCCCTGCTAGCTTTCTCTCATGATCTTTTTTTCCTTTCCTAATTAAGCTCTTTGTCCTACTCTGTTGAACTCTGAATTCCTCCCAGTCCTCAGGTATGCCGCTTTTTCTGGCTAATTTGTATGTTTCTTCTTTGGAATTGATACTATCCTTAATTTCCCTTGTCAGCCACGGGTGCACTACCTACCCTGGTTTATTCCTTTGCCAAACTGGGATGAACAATTAGTGCAGTTCATCCATGCGATCTTTAAATGCTTGCCACATATCCACCGTCAACCCTTTAAGCATCATTTGCCAGTCTATCTTAGCTAATTCACGTCTCATACCTTCAAAGTTACCCTTCTTTAAGTTCAGAACCTTTGTTTCTGTATTAACTATATCACTCTCCATCCTATTGAAGAATTCCACCATATTATGGTCACTCTTACCCAAAGGGCCTCGCATAACAAGATTGCTAACTAACCCTTCCTCATTGCTCAACACCCAGACTAGAATGGCCTGCTCTCTAGTTGGTTACTCGAGATGTTGGTTCAGAAAAACATCCCGCATACATTCCAAGAATCCTCTTCCTCAGCACCCTTAGCAATTTGTTTCTCCCAATATGTAGAATGAAGTCACCCATTATAACTGCTGTTCCTTTATTGCACGCATTTCTAATTTCCTGTTTAATGCCATCGCCAACCTCACTACTTCTGTTTGGTGGCCTGTACACAACTCCCACCAACGTTTTCTGCCCCTTAATGTTATGCAGCTCTACCCATATCGATTCCACATCCTCCCAGCTAATGTCCTTCCTTTCTATTGCGTTAATCTCTTCTCTAACCAGCAATGCCACCCCACCTCCTTTTCTTTCATGTCTATCCCTCCTGGATATTGAATATCCCTGAATGGTGAGTTCCCATCCTTGGTCACCCTGGAGCCATATCTCTGTGATCCCAACTATATCATATTCATTAATAACTATCTGCACATTTAATTCATCCACCTTGTTACGAATGCTCCTTGCATTGACACACAAAGCCTTCAGGCTTGCTTTTACAACACACTTAGCCCTTATACAATTATGTTGAAAAGTTGCCCTTTTTGGTTTTTGCCCTGGATTTGCCGGCCTGCCACTTCTACTTTTCAACTTACTACTTTTTGCTTCTACCCTCATTTTACACCCCTCTGTCTCTCTGCACTTGTTCCCATCCCCTGCCACATTAGTTTAAATCCTCCTGAACAACAGTAGCAAACATTCCCCTTAGGACATTGGTTCCAGTCCAGCCCTGGTTCAGACTGTCCTGTTTGTACCGGTCCCACCTCCTCCAGAACTGGTTTCAATGCCGCAGAAATTTGAAACCTTCCCCCTTGCACCATGGTTCAAGCCACGTATTCATCTGAAATATCCTCCTATTTCTACTCTGACTAGCACGTGGCACTGGTAGTAATCCAGAGTTTATTATCTTTGTGGTCCTACTTTTTAGTTTATCTACTAACTCCCTAAATTCACCTTGTAGGACCACATCCCGTTTTTTACCTATATCGTTGGTACCAATGTGCACCACGACCACTGGCTGTTCACCCTCCCACTCCAGAATGTTCTGCAGCCGCTCAGAGACATCCTTGACCCTTGCACCAAGGAGGCAACATACCCTCCTGGAGTCTCGTTTGCGGAGATCGGTGATACTGCACTGAACCGGGGCAAGTATCAGCTCGATTTGTTCGACTGAATTTGGTTCATGTTGAACTTCATATTAACTGCTTCTCTCAGACTGTATATTTTATTTGGGGAAAGAAATGATACAAACGACATCCGCTCATTGTTGTCCTCACTCAGATATCGGATTTCAAAGCGTCTTCTGTCCAGTGGGTGACGTCACTCTCACTAATTAGCATTCGTATTGAATATTAATCCCTGACTGACCCAAAATCCGTCTGCAATCAGCGATAAATTCTTCTACCTCTGACTCGTGCAAGTATTTGACTTTGTTCTTAGCAAATTATACAATGATGCTCTCAGTTTGATATATAATTTCTGTCCTGCTTTTCACAGTGAACGTGGTGACGATTATCATACTATCACGGGGAAAGTGCGGACTCTCTAAAACTGTCACCCGCTATCTGCTGGCCATGTCAGCCGCTGACCTAGCGGTCGTTTTCCTCGACGTCATCTTGATGAAAATTCCGAAGGCTTTTCCGGATAACTTTTCCTTCTTGATTTACGTCCGCGTGTGCAGAACCCACGTCTTCTTATTGCAGGCCGCCACAGATTGCTCTGTTTGGTTCACCGTCGCCTTCACCTTTGATCGATTTGTGGCCATTTGCTTCCAGGATCTAAACGCTAAGTATTGCACTGGGAGAACGGCGGCTGTGGTTCTGAGCACAGTGACTGCACTGAGTTGTTTAAAGAACATTTCCTGGTTCTTCATGGTCCAAGATATATATACTTCCTCTAACATACGGTGGCCTTGCATGCGGAGATGGGAATTACTTGAATCACTATTTTGGACAGTAATCGATGTCGTACGTTCTGTCATTTCGACTGTGATCCCATTCCTCGTTGTTATCCTGCTCAATGCTTTCACCATCACACACGTTTTACTGGCCAGTAGAGCCCGCGGCAGACTCCGGGCTACCAGCCGTGGTCAGAGTTCCAGAGACCCGGAATTGCAGAGCCGCAGAAAGTCCCTCGTTTTACTGCTGGTCGTCTCGGGAAATTTCATCCTGTTATGGGCGTTGTATGGGGTGATGGCTATCTGGAACAGGATGCTTCATGCAGTGGACGTCCCATATTGGTTGACGATACCTTCATTTTTCAATGAACTGTGCTACATGCTGCAACTTCTGAGCTGCTGCACAAACACCGCTCTTTACGCCGTCAGCCAGACTAAGTTCAGGCAGCAGCTGAAGCAGGTGCTGAATTCTCCTCTCACTCTCATTTGGAAACGGAATTGGCACTGAGGGTTCATCTGACCTGCATCCGTCTCTTCTACTTTCAATGGAATGTTGTCCATTGATTATCCTGTCGCTCCAGATTCTCCCTGGGTGGACGGACACAACTCTCTGGTTTCAACACTTCCTGACACTCACGCTGCCCTGATACAGTCTCATCCGTTGTCATCTGCAACTCTGTTCATTTGGTTTCAATACCTTAAGCAGCCCAATTGTTTCAAGCAGGTGCAGCCTTTCCTTTCCGAGTCACAACTCGGAGCCGTAAAACTGACAAATAAATTCAACACTGTCTTCCTGCAATGTAATATCAGACAAATGACCATCTCAAAATCACACAGTGAGAACAATGACAACCTAGTGTTCGTGAGAGTAACTGGTTCCAAATTGTGGTAACTGCAAGGATGGAAAGTTCCTGGCCTCTGAAACACCTTATATGTGTGTAAGTTTCCAGAATCATTGACAGCATGAACATTATAGGAAGCCGGTTTTTAAAGCAAGTTCAACATTGAAATGCAGCGAGGCATCACTGGCTCAAAGAGAACATTACAATAACACATTTGAATCGGATATTCCGGCACGATATCTCACCACCAAATATTAAAAGCAGCACACGCAAAATTCTGGAGGAACTCAGCAGGTTAGGTAGTTGCACGGAAGTGAATACAAAACAGTTGGCGTTTCTGTCCAATGTCCTTCTTGAGAACTGGAAAGGAAGGGTGAAGACGGCAGAACAGAAAAGCTGGTGGAGGGAAGGAGAATAGCAAGAATGTGACAGGTGAAGCCAACCGGACAGGAAAGCTAAAGGGCTGGAGAGGAAGGAATCGGATGGGAGAGCGGAATGCACCACAGGAGAAAGGGAAGGAGGAGGGAACCACGAGGGGTGATAGGCGAGTGAGAAGAGGCCAGTGTGGAGAATAGAACAAGAGCGGAGAGAGGGCGTTGTTACCGGTAGGAGACCCGGTATTCACGCTATTAGGTTGGAGGCTTCCCAGACAGAATTAAAAAGCGTTGCGCCTGAACCGTGCGGAAAGCGGAGAGGTGTGGGTGGGGGAGAGGTAAACATAAGTTTCTTGGTAAGATGGTAGAAATTGCAATGTTGAATATGTTGAATTCAGGGTGATATTGTGTGGTAGGTAAGGACAAAAAGAACGATGTCGCTGTTAAGGCGGCGGGAAAATTAGGTGAGCGCGGATAGGCCGACCATATTTTTAAAAGGTCGCTCAAACAGACATATCACTACCTCCCATCCCCATCACTCCGCTTTCGGAAGGGATCGCTCCATCCGTGATTCCCTTTGTCATCCGTCCCTCACGACTGATCTCCCTCAAGGGTCCTTTTCCCGGAGCGGCCAGCCTACTACACCTGGCATTCACCTCCTCCTATTCCGATCCCCCGGACAATTCTACAAGGTGAGGTAACACTTCACCTGATCTGTTGCGGCCTTCTCCACATTGGCGAGGCCCGTGATAAACTGGGCTTCATTTCGTCGAGCACCAGCGCTCCAGCCGTGAAAAGCGAAGATATCCGGTGTCCAAATATTTGAATTCTAGTTCCCAATCCGGACCCGATACATTCGGTCCATGGCTTATCCTTGTGCCACGGTGAGGATGCGCTCAAGACGTAGGAGAGGCAACCTGATATCATGAATGTCGGTTAAAAATAAATCCCTTCTCCTCCTCCCCTCTACTTCTATTCACCGCTCTGGTCTCATGTTTATTCTCACCCGCCTATCACCTCACACGTCGTCCCCATCCTGCTCCGTTTTCCCTGTGCTCCTCTGTCCTCTCTTACCAGATTCCTTCCGCTCTTGCAATTTATCTTTTACACACACTTCTCTTCATCTGTCGCCTTTTCCCTCCCCACGCCATTTATTCCGGCATCTCCCCGCTTACTTACTAGACCTGAATAAAGGTCTCGGATAGATGATGGAATAAACGGCAACTGCTTATTCATGTTCATAGATGCTGCCTGATCTGCTGAGTTCATCCAACGTTTTGTGTGTTGCTTTGAATTCCATCATGTGCAGAATTTCACATGTTTAAAATATTAAAATGTATGTACTTTGAAAATTTGAAATGGGTGGATTCACACAGATGAGAGAATCATTCACAAATACACACTGCATGTGATTCCTGAGATTTACTTGTCGGTGGAAATGCGAAAGGAAGAAATTGTGGGAGGAATAAATTTCAGCACAAAGATAGAAACCATAGAAACCTTAGAAAAACTACAGCACAGAATCAGGCCCTTTGGCCCTTCTTGGCTGTGCCGAACCGTTTTCTGTCTAGTCCCATTGACCTGCACACGGACCGTATCCCTCCATACACCTCCCAACCATGTATCTGTCCAATTTATTCTTAAATATTAAAAAAAAGAACCCGCATTTACCACCTCATCTGGCAGCTCATTCCACACTCCCACCACTCTCTGTGTGAAGAAGCCCCCCGAATATTCCCTTTAAGATCCCCCCCCCTCACCCTTAGCCCATGTCCTCTGTTTTTTTTCTCCCCTTGCCTCAGTGGAAAGAGCCTGCTTGCATTCACTCTATCTATACCCATCATAATGTTATATAACTCTATCAAATCTCCCCTCATTCTTCTACGCTCCAGGGAATAAAGTCCTAACATATTCAACCTTTCTCTGTAACTGAGTTTCTCAAGTCCTGGCAACATCCTTGTAAACCTTCTCTGCACTCTTTCAACCTTATTAATGTCCTTCCTGTAATTTGGTGACCAAAACTAAACACAATACTCCAGATTCGGCCTCACCAATGCCTTATACAACCTCATCATAACATTCCAACTGTTATACTCAGTACTCTGATCAATAAAGGCCAATGTACCAAAACAACAGGAATTCTGCAGATGCTGGAAATTCAAGCAAGGGTCTTGGCCTGAAACGTCTACTGTACCTCTTCCTAGAGATGCTGCCTGGCCTTCTGCATTCACCAGCAACTGTGATGTGTGTTGAATGTACCAAAACCTCACTTTACGACCCCATCTACCTGTGACGCCACTTTTAGGGAATTTTGTATCTGTATTCCCAGATCCCTCTGTTCCACTGCACTCCTCAGTGCCTTGCCATTTACCATGTATGTTTTACCTTGGTTTGTCCTTCCAAAGTGCAATACCTCACATTTGTCTGTATTAAACTGCATTTGCTATTTTTCAGCCCAATTTCCCATTTGGTCCAAGTCCCTCTGCAAGCTTTGAAAATAAACAAATAAAATCCCGTCAGGTTTTCTGCTGTCAATGGTGAAGGAATTTATCTGAACGACAAAGCACCCTGTAGTAATACAAGACCTCATACCGGTGGTGTACCTCAAGATAATACATAGCCGGACATACTTTATCTTTCCGAAAAAAAAACCATAGAAAACATACAACACAATACAGCCCTTCGGCCCAAAACGCTATGCCGAACATGTCCCGACCTTAGAATTACTTAGGCTTTACCCATAGCCCTCTGTTTTTCTAATCTCCATGTAGCCATCCAGGAGTCTCTTAAAAGACCCTATCGTTTCCGCCGCCACCACCGCCACCGGCAGCCCAGTCCACACACTCACCACTCTCTGCGTAACAAAACTTACCCTGACATCTCCTCTGTACCTACTTCCAAATACCTTAAAACTATGCCCTCTCATGCTAGCCATTTCAGCCCTGGAGAAAAGCCTCTGACTATCTACACGATCAATGCCTCCCATTATCTTGTACACCTCTATAAGGTCACATCTTATCCCCCGTCGCTCCAAGGAGAAAAGGCCGAGTTCACTCAACCTATTCTCATAGGGCATGCTCCCCAATCCAGGCTACATCCTTGTAAGTCTCCTCTGCACCCTTTCTATGGTTTCCACATCCTTCCTGTAGTGGGGGACCAGAATTGAGCACAGTATTCCAAGTGGGAGTCTGACCAGGATCCTATATAGCTGCAACATTGCCTCTTAGCTCTTAAACCCGATCCCACGATTGGTGAAGGTCAATGTACCGTGTTCATCCAATTCAGCTTCTGAAGTCGTAATTAAATACATATGAACAGAATTGAGAAAACCAGTGAAATTATACAGCAACACACATCAAAGTTGCTGGTGAAAACCAGCATCTATGAAATTCAGAATTCAGGACATCAGAATTACATCAGTTCCGATTGCAAACTGATGGAGACAAGATCAAATGCGGATCAGCGATGCACCCCGACAAAGAAATTGCGACCATGCAGAGCAATGCGGAAAACGCTTCAGCAGCTTCAGCTCAAATCATGCCTTCAGCGCCGCGGGCGATAACGCGTCTATATTGCAGTCTAGCATTGACCACGACAATAATAAAAGTTGGCGGTACATAAAACAAATAAAACAGGACTCAGATGGAACACGTTAGTTGAAGTTGTACAAATGTTCGGGCCAAGGTGGAGATGAAAATCACACAGCACAGCATTATTAGTGATCTCCCCCTAATAAACAGTATCCCTGGTACTGTAATATACAGAATATACTCAATCTGAATTGAAGTCAAACAATATAGGTGACTCTGAATAATACTAAATCGAAATAAACATTCTGACACATCAGGCAGGACATTGTCCAAATAAATACAATACTCAGGGCCTTGTCCCATTGTATATGTAACACCGCACATAAAGCCGCATTAACGTACTGGATGCAGAGTCTAGTTCAAGAGTGTAATGACAGTCATTATTTTCTCTCAGTATACAATGTCCGATACAATCTTAAAACCGGGAAATATACTAAATAAACAAAAAGATAATCCCCTCGCAAGAAGAAACCGCACAGGGGCATGAATCAAATAAAAAGCAGACCTGGTGGAATTTTAATCTCCTAAAAAGTGATGAATTTCCTCACAATGATTACACGCTGGTTATAAGATAGCAACGCTGAACCGCAATTCTCAGCATGAGACACAGCCTGGTAAGTCATCAAAGAGTAGAAAGAAATAGAAAGAAATATGTCAGCAAACTAAATGAACCTCGAACCACCGCTTTATAAATTGTTATTAGCAGATGAAATCTTAAACGGCCAAACTATTGAAAATAAATAGAATATTGACACTTACTTCCGAGGAAACCGTCTGCAGTAACACAGTGCCGAATGCAGATCATCTATCTCTGAAATATATCCGAATGATAGAGAATATAAGAACCATACAATGCCAAAAACAGCTTCTATGTGTAAAGTAATCTCCCAAAACCTCCACGTCATTGAGCCTTCTGTCCCTAGAATAAGCCTTAAATAACACACCTCAATATTTCCAGATGAGTTCCAATAGTGGATCTGCCTGACCGATACAAAACAATGAATGAGGGAATTCCTTCCAAAGTAGCAGAACAATATGGCTCCTTCAAATATGTTAGAATAACCAGAACCTGACAATATTGCAGCGAATATATTGAAGCATTTAGATTACCTCAAGTCCTCGGACTGATAGATCTGTGCAAACATACAGAGTGTTACGAGACAGGAATTCTAAGCATACGAAGCAATTAATTGTAGAGAATAAATAGGGTCCATAACATAAATCTTCATTCCAGTGTCCTGGACTCGAACCCCTCCAGTAAAGTTAACATCTCACATGCATGGCGTACATGGAATTATACACCACGCTGAGGTCCTCAACGGTAAACGGAATATCTTATCCAAATGTAACTTAATTCCGAAGTATTTTAAGAGATTCCTGGATAGGTTCTCGGAGCTTAGATTAACAGAGAGCTATGGGTAAATCTAGGTAATATCACAGCATTGTGGGCCGAAGGGCCTGTATTGTGCTGCAGGTTTTCTCTGTTTCAGAGTTTCTGATTTCCACAGTCACGCCCCATCATGCATATCCCCATTCTTCACTGTGAATTTGTTCCATATCCCGTTGCAGTTCCCTTGATTAACACGGAAAGTAAACTCATCAGCATTTTAGAGATTCTCAGCGCAATCGTCCAAGACACATCCTGCTAACTGAACGCTACGGAAGCACATTACCCGCACAACAACATCAGAATGACCGAGGGACTGATGGCAACATTCCGGAGGATGAATTCGGGAGAAAACAACAACCCTCGTTGATGGCTCAGCAGTGGACACGGAGAGAAGTGTCAAAATCTCGGGCGACAATATCTCCGAGGATCCGGCATTGGTCCAGCACAGTAATACAATCGCGATAGATGACAGGGGCTCGACAGCAATAGCTGCTTGTTTAAATACAGTATATCACGGATGTCCGAAACAGTGAAGCTCCCCCGACACTGTCCCATCACACACTCTCCCGGGATCAGACACAGAGTGCAGCTCCTTCCGCAACGTCCCATCACACTCCATGAAAAATATACAAGACATATTACAGACCAGCTGAGGCTGTCATAGGAAAACCGAAATGAATATTATATCATTTATGAGTGAGACATCACTTGAATAAACTCATAATCTGGTGCACATAGTGGAACGGATAACAGAATCGGGAAGCATAAGTGTGAAGAGATACACGGTAAAGGTAGCAATTTAGAATTGCTCAGGGATATGTATGCACATAAATGCTACTGGAACATGAAACGCGGTGCCTCTGAGAGGTTTGTTCCTATCAAATTCTGAATTTACTTACGCACTTATTAACCTAAATTAATTAATTTCAATATTTTCATATAGTGTGCAGAATGTAGTTTAACAAATAGCTCAAGGAATACAAAATCTATTTTATTATTTTTTTATTGGACTTACTGTATTTACTTGATTTGAGCGGGAAAGATAGAGAAAAATACAGGCCCGCTCACACGAAATCAGATGTTCACAGGTACTGGACAGAGACGACACGCTTTCTGCTCGAGCAGGGAGTGACAGATACAGAATAAAACACACAAACTCACACTGTAACAGAGATTGGCAGATACAGAATGAGACCCACACTCTCACACTGTAACAGAGATTGACAGATGCAGAATGAGACCCACACTCTCACACTGTAACAGAGACTGACAGATACAGAATGAGACCCACACTCTCACACTGTAACAGAGACTGACAGATACAGAATGAAACCCACACTCTCACAAAGTAGCAGATACTGACAGATACAGAATGAAACCCACACTCTCACACTGTAACAGAGACTGACAGATACAGAATGATACCCACACTCTTACACTGTACAGAGACTGGTATGTAAAAAAATGAAATGCATATGCTCTGAACGAGAGAGTAGGAACTAAAGAACCCCACACTTTCAGGCATGTGACAAGGCAAAGTTAGAGATAGTGGGGTGAATTAAAATGTAACAGGTGAGCAAAATGTGCAAGCGGGGTTAGTGCAGGAGTGAAGGTGATACATTTCAATGCACGCAGTACTTGTAGATGATGCTGTAATGCACACAGACATTGGCAGTTATGTTGTGGGTATCTCTGAGTCGTGGCTGGAAGCAGATTAGAGCTGGGAGTTTAACATCCGTGAATACACATTGTATCGAAAGGACAGGTATGAAGGCATAGGGGCTGGGCTGTCTCTGCTGGAAGTTGTACATGGGCCTTTAATAAATAGAGTCCAGAAATTGAGTTACAGATTAGAATGGGATATAGAAAAGGCGGGTACACAGGGTATCATTACTATCGTCATGGCGATTTGAATATGCAGGTAGATTGGGAAAATCGGGTTGGTGATGGAAAGTTTAAAATACTCAGACATGCGCATACACACATACACAGACACATACACACACATGCATACACGCGCACGATTATACACAAACTCAGATATGCATGCACAAATTCACACATACACACCATATTTACATACACACATACACACACAGACATACACACAACCACACACACACACGTATGCACTAACACACGTATGCACTAACACACACATACAGATACAAATACACACACATACATATACAGATATACGCATACAAACGCACACACACATACACACCAACGGATATAGATCTACACAAACTCACACAAACATACACGCACATACACACACAGACATACAAATAACTACACATACACCTGCACACGCAGTAACACACATACGCATACAGACAGACACACACACACACGCAAATACCCACATTGATACACATACACATATTCACAACGCGCACAAACACATTCACACATATGCATCCACACACAGATACACTCACACGATCACACACAAATATACACAAATATCATACACACATATACACAGACAAACTCACAAACTCTCACGCAGGCAGATACACACATGGACATACAGATACAGTGATACTAAAGATCTGGAGAAGATAGTTTATGAGATGTGGGGAACCGTGGACAGCTCTGAGCTTCAAGTTGTCGGAAATAAACATTATTCCAGGGAAGTTGATCAAACTGACGGCAGCATCGATGTCGTCCAGGGGTGGTGGAGAACCGGACAGCGTGTCTATGTACAAAGCGAGTATGTTTTATATCTGGTGGTAGATAATGGGATGGGGTGGGTTTGGTGTCTGAGCGGACAAAGATGGAGCTGCTGGATAAAAAAAAAGTGAATGTCATTGAATGAAAGTTGCAGGAGGAGACTGAGACGGGTTTACATGTGTACCCGGATCCAGAGCACACTGAGGGGAAACCGGATCTATTTGTAGATGAAACAGCAGGCGTGACGGTGAAACGTGCCGACAATGCAGACACGTCGATTCCGGAATGCTTGTGGAAAGAGAACCACAGTGAACGTTTCAGGTTGGGAAATAGGAACAGTCATGACCGCTGTCTATACAACTGTGAAAGGTTGTAGATAGAGCGGCTCAGTGTTCACTTATTGACTTGCACATTTTCGTCAAATGACACAGAGAGATCTGAATGGGGTAATGCCAAAGACACTGACGTGTTCGTGTTACATCTCTGCAACATTTGCACCTGAGACGCTGCCGGTGATGTAATTTGTTTGTTCAGTAACAATGGTCAGAGGTGGGACCTTGTCACTGGAGATTGATCCCCGGTATAAATCAGAGTCTGTTGCAGTACGTCAGCCCAGAGTGTCTTGCCGAGCTGTGGAATTCAGAGAAACAGCGTTCACTGCGCCGCTCAGTTGGGATATCCAGTAATCTGGCGGATTGAAGACATTTACTACCCAGTTATTGCAGCCGTTGGAATTCCCGGTAAGCCGCTGCCACACCTGTAAACGGCAGGAACTGAGAGTTAATTCTGATGGTCTGAAGTGTTTCTCTCGCTACGTGTTTCCACAGACACCTAGTCCCCGCATTTCAGTCATCGGCGGAAGGCGCTGACAATTAATCCCATTGCTTTCGGAGTAGGCAGTGCTCCATATTGGAGCCGAGATGCTGCCTGTGACTGAAATCCTCTCCGCTGTCTCGATGTCATGGAATAATTGTAAATTGCACAGGAGGACAGCGGGCTGCACTGCATCCGCGGGAGCCGGCCGACCTTCTGTTCTGTCCGTCAGTGAACTGCGTGACTGGGTGATGGAACAACCCGAATGGTTTATTTATTGTAGAAATGTGATCAGAGGGAGCTGCCGGTATGGATTTCATTTCATTCCGGTGCTGCTCAGAGCCAGTGATACTGGTATTTAATGCCCATCCCTTAATGCGGCCGAGGGGGCATTTAGACAGCTGTCATCTCGTCGGTGGGGCACTTCACCCAGACATAACCCTTTTATAAAAAAAAAACTTGCAGCAAGTTCTCGGCCACTCCGATATTGCACCTGTCTGTGGCTTCATATGCTCTTGGTCCGGTTTCCACCATTTGTAGCAGAAATAAAACACAATGTCAAGTCTAATACTATTATAATTTTGCTCTATTGCCCTTACAGGTCAGTAATTTCTCTGCTTCTTTCCCTCTCTCTTGCAGTTAACCTGGTGGCGATTGTGATCCTGTCCCGAGGAAAGTGCGGTCTCTCCAAATGTATCACTCTCTACCTGCTGGGAATGGCAGCGGCCGATCTCCTGGTCGTTATTTCTGACCCTCTGCTGAAGTGGACTGTTTACATATACTTTTGGTCTTCCTTCCTCTATTGGACTCCCGCTTGTAGGGTTGTTCGTTGTCTGCTTTTAGCAAGCACCGGGATCTCTGTCTGGCTGACAGTCGCGTTCACCTTTGACAGATTTGTGGCCATTTGTTGTGAAAAGCTGAAAACGAAATATTGTACCGAAAGAACGGCGGCTGTGGTTATCGGGACAGTGAGTGTGCTGGGGTGTTCAGAAAGTATTCCTTTCTACTATACATTAGATCCGTTGATGACAATTGATGGAGTTTTCTATGGGTGTGTGACCAAAGCGAGCTTCTATATCTCCCCCTCGTGGTCCGCACTTCAGATGATTCATCGCATTTTAATACCTTGTCTGCCATTTATTCTGATTTTACTGTTCAATGCTCTGACAGTTAGACGGATTGTTTCCGCCAATAAAATCCGGATGGGGCTCCGGGGCCGCAGCAGCGGAAAGAAAGACAAGGACCCGGAGATAGAGAACCGAAGGAAATCGGTCGTTTTGCTATTCAGTATAACCAGTAGTTTTATATTTCTGTGGTTAACACGGCTGATTTTTGATATCTACGTAGAGATTGCAAACATCTCTCGTTACACGGACACGGATCCGATTTATATCGCAGACTCCGCGGCGACGATGCTGCAGATCCTCAGCTCCTGCACCAACACCTTGTATTTACGCCGTGACTCAGAGCAAGTTCAGAGAGGAGCTGAAGAACGCGATGAAATACCCGCTGAAACTGTTAACTAAATTCCTAAAATTATAGAGCGACTTGCTGGTTTCTGCAGGAGATTTAAGTCAAACACCATGTTTCCACCATAAGCTGTCCACTTGCCGATATGTAGGACCACGGGTAACAACTAAGCGCTCTGAAATACGCATGCATTTTGTGGTGATATATGTCACTCGCTGTTTACTCCGTACAGGTGAAATGTGTCCTTCATCAGATATGTAATAAGTAAGGATCACCTCGGCTGTAATTCACCCCGATGGAAGGTCTATCTTCGGGTCCCGCCAGTTTTATTTTAATCATCTCCATTACATCTGACAGCGTTTTACTCTGGGCTGGGCCATTTAGGAAGAATCCGCTCCCTTTTGTCCATTCTCTCCGTTGTTTCTGATTCATCCTGTTTAGTGATGCTGGCGGTGTTTTGCTCCCAATATCTCCCACGTTGTCATCACTTACTCCTTCTCCTACGCCGGTGAGGGAAACGTTATCAGACTGCAACATAGCGGAGTTGTGTGTGTGTGTGTGTGTGTGTGTGTGTGTGTGTGTGTCTTTCTTTCCTATTCCAACTCCGTTTCCATCTCCGGACTGCTCCGCTTTGTCCTTTCATTTCTGCCTCTTTACCTCCGTTCACATCCTAAAGTCCCGTGAAAATTTGTTTCCTCTGTTCTCTGCTCCCGTCTGTCCACACGTCCGGTCGCGTCCTGAACAAAATTTAATCTCATTGCAAACTAGTGAGTTTCACGTGAGGGAAACATGATCGCATTGAAAGATAGCGTGTGTTTTTTTTTCTCTTCTTTTTTCAACTTCATCTCCATCCCGACCTGCTCCCACGTTGTCCCTGCATATCTCCGGCTTCATCTCTGTTCACATCCCAAGGCCTCGTCATAGCCTGCTTCTTTCCTTCCCCGGCCGTTCTCTGTTTCTCTCTGACCACACCTTCTGTCCGGTACTGAACAAAATAAATCTCATTGCAGGAACATATATTTATATTGATAATAAACGTACACTGAAATTTAATGAACTTCCAGAGCAAGAGGAAAAAGTTATTTGTGCTTTTTTTTCTCTCTCTCTCGAACTAACTGGAAGGTTTATCGATGTCTGAAAAATAAAAGAGTGATACTGGAAATCCGAATTAAAATTACTTTAAAAGATGTTGTACCGCTTTCTGACGGAACGTTACCCACTCTGTTGCATTTCCAGTTCCGTCTCGCTGATGTCTTCCCTGCCACCGATCAGTGTTATACAGCACCGGTGATCCTCCTCGCCCGGGGCTGACGGAACTAAGAGTTGTCACGACCAATATATTTTCGAGCGCACAATAGATTAATGCACTTCACATCAGTTATTACCAACTCAAAGCTTTACCATAAATAATATTTCCAATGATACGTGAGGATTATGTCCCAACTCCGGCTTCATTCTAGTCTTGGCCAATGTAACTCCCAATCAGATTGAGTGGTTTAAAGACAGCAACATAATTGCCTGGCCAGATTAAATGATAAAACCAGAGCATTCCTGAGCTGGTAATGAACTGGGGTTATTTTGTCTCTTGTCTGCAGCGCAGGTTCTTACGTTGTTGACTGTTGTCCGAGTCTAATCGCAAATATGAGAACATCTGCAGAAGCTGGAAACCAAAATAATACCCACACAATCCTAAGGAGCTCAGCGAGCCAGGTAGAATTTATGCAAAAGAGTAAACAGTCAATGTTTCGGGCCTACACACTTCATCAGGGAGATCCAATTTAATAGGATTGGACGTTTCTACCATGATTATATGTGTAAGATGCTGAAGGGCGTTGATCGTGTGGAGAACCAGAGGCTTCTTTCTCGGGGATGAAATGGTTAACACGTGGGGTGTACTTTTAATGTGCTTGGAAACAGGTACCGACGGAATGTCAGAGTTAAGTTTTCACACAGAGAGTGTTGGGGGCGTGGAATGCACTGCCGGCGGCGGTGATGGAAGCGAATACAATGGCCTCTTAGATAGGTACATGGAACTTGGGAAACTAAAGGTCTATGCGCCGGGGAAATACAAGGCAGTTTCTAGATTAGGTCATATGGTGAGCACAACATTGTGGGCCGAAGGGCATGTAATGTGTTGTAGGGTTCTCTGTTCTATGTTTTTAATTGTAGTGTCGGCGACAGTTGTTAGACAACCAGGCATGTCTCTTATAGCTGCTGGTAATTGTGCAGAACACTATGCAGTGGGTTGTCTGCGACCCTGAGTCGTTCTGTTAAATTGCAATTAGTAAACCCTTGACATTCTATCTTGCTATTCGCACTTAAGTATTGCAAAAAAAAGTCACTCATTATCACGACCTGGTGTCGGAACTGGTAATGTAAGAGAATTACAGGGACTACAGGTTGGTAGTA
>NW_026948224.1:30000-85620 GCF_963921235.1 Mobula hypostoma
GTCATTCCATTCGTCAGCTCTTCTCTGAATTTCCTCTGTGTCAGTGTATAGATACAGGTATTAGTGCACACGCTGAGCATTACCAACATTAACCCAAATTGCTGTAGGATGTACACCGGGGAACTCAAATATCTGTCCTCGTAAAAATAGTTTTGCTGTTGCCATTTCAGGGAATGGGCTACATAGGGCATCGACAATAATATGAAATTAGCTGATATAGAAAACAGCAAAATAATCGACTTTCTGCGTTTTTCCACCTCGGCATCTTTCTGATTGTCGCTGCTGTGCCGAAGCCTTCTGCGGACTCTAATTGCCACAACGATATGTCTTACGGTTAACCCGTTAAACACCAGGATTAAGCCGATTGGGAGCAATGGGGTTAAAATACTCCCCAGTAATTGGTATGCTCTCCACACGGGTGAAGTAGCGTATTCATATGAGCCGGTGCACCGCCACGGCGTGTTGTCAATGATGACGTAAGGTTGAACGACAAAGTAAGCCGGGGCACATCTCCCGCAGCTCACTATAACCACGGTCACGATAACCACCGTTGCTGTTCTCTCGGTGCAGTATCGTTCCCGCAGCTTTCGGCAACATATTGCGATGAAGCGATCGAAGGTAAAACTGACCGTAAACCAAACAGAACAGTCCGTTGTTACAGCCCGAAATACAAGTGTCAGAGCGCATACAGGAGTGATGAGCAGGGATCTGGAATGAATGTAGATATTGTTGGTCTGATCCACTAAAGCAACAACGATAACCACCATCAGATCCGCTGTGGCCATTCCAACCAGGTAACGGGTGATGCATTTGGAGAGTCCGCATTTTCCCCGAGAGAGGATCACAATCGCCGTTAAGTTAACTGCAAGAAATTTGGAAACAAAATAGAAATATGCTCAGCTCCCTGAATCCCCCCATTCTACCGATGCGACGCAGGGTCTGGTCTGTTTGGAAGTGGAAACCGGAAATCCAGTGTGTGCAGTCTCGGACGCTACACGCCGGCTGGCGGACAATGACGGGTGTGAGTGTCGGTGGATTGGCGACCTTCCCACAGTTTAGAGCGAGGCATCCGAGTTCCACGGCTCACGTACTGGTGAGCAGTCGATCGCTCCTGTAAACAACACCATTTCCATTATTAGAGGTGAAATAGCTGAAGGGATTGTTTGTAGAGGTAACAAAATGGAGTCAAGGAGATATGAAGCACGAGTTCTCATTTACTGACTTACAGAAGAACAGACCTATGTGTTGAACATAGACTGGACCGTCATTTAAATAAGCTGCCATGTTGTTATAAGGTCGAAGTGTCTGCACCGATAGAGACTCGGACCTAGAAAACCAGAGACCAGCATCACTTCAGAAAGCCTAGCGAGGTGAAATTGTGAAACACTGACAATATCGGCTCCAACTTAATTGACAAAGGAAGAAGACATTGCGATCGAAGTATGGAAAATGAAAATAAAACAATCAGATGCTGGGACCCTCCATTCCGGAAACACGTTTCAGCCGACGGCAGCATCTGTGCTCAGTAACAGTGCGGATCCCGCAGCAGAGTAACAGCAAGACGACGGCACCGTACATAAAGTAACCAGCTCCGGCATCTTACCGGGGACACCAACCGCTACGAGTGTGGGATAGAAAATGGCCGCGATGTTGTAAATCGCCGGATATCCCATATTCCGTCAGAAGCAGCGTTCAGTTGTACGGAACGTTTCAGCTGCTCAGATGGACTGGGCATCGGTTTAGCAGACTTTTATTGAGGTGAGAGCAATTCCACTGAGGCAATTAGCGTGGTTATCACGTCAGGGACATTAGTGACAACCAACTGCACAAACACTTACGCAAAACTATTTTTACTCACTCTGTCCCCGTGTCATGAATTCAATTCTTTAAGGGATATTGCAAACTCTTTACTTCAAAACAAAATATGATGCGAGTTTACAAAGTTATTTTCCATGAGACCTGGCTTCAGCTATTTACATAGGGTATTTTTACATCTGTGTTGCTTTGAAGGTAGGCATTTATCATGAAGTCATTTATTTTGTAACATTTGACAAAGCACATTCGCTTCTGAAATTGAGGGAAGGTGTTTGTTCCAGCAGGTGAAATGGAAAACGCATCTTTATTAAAGGGGAACATTCGCTCATTCTTTTCTTTCGTTCGTTCCAGTCATTTCTGCGGTTTGAATGATGGAAATCGCAGTGACAGCTGATATGTGTTACAATAAAATACACTGCACTTATACTCCTCCAAACAATTTAAAAGATCCGCAGCGATATTCCAGAGACCTGCGATCAAAAAGGGACTGTGTCTTCGGGAAGTTAGCGAGGGCTGTGGACAGTTTGAAGAGCAATGTTTTCCAGCGCACACATGGGCCGTTCGGCAGGAACCTGATCTCTGCCAGTCAATGACTTGACCCTGCCACACCCGTGATGTGCGATGCAGTCTATTTAACTTTAAAGATATTCTCAAACCTGCCACAATTCTACCACTGTTTCTCTATCCATTCTCTGTTTGAACAAATATAGCAAATACAATCTCTGAACAATCCGCAGGTTCCCAGGCTGTTCTACTATTTACCATTAAGTTTTATTTTTTTTTCCTCCTGATTTACTGTCAGGTATATTCCCTTTCGAGCGTCGCTGTAAGTATGTGCAGAACAGCGGATGTGTTCAAGCTCACCTGTCAATCACACTTCCTTCTGCTCTCGCAGTGCACCGCTCCGTGCCTATTGTACCGAATGCGTACCGATGAGCGGCCCTCCCCTTACTGGAGAGAGTCTCGTCACTCTGTGTCCATTGTGGAACTCGTAATATTGTGTGGCCCTCGGCGTCTCGAGAAAGTATCACCTCTGCCTTCAAATCCATCCTTCCAAAGTGAATCACTTCGCAATGTTCCGGTTTGAACTCCATCTGTAACTTCTCTCCCTGCTCTGCGTCCTGTCACTGTCCTGTTGTAATCTGTGATAAACTTCTGTACTCTCCATAATTCCACCAACCTCCCTCCACATCATTGCAAATACAATAAACCACCCTTCCACCTCCTCATCCAAATCATTCATAGATACACAAAAAGCCGGGGTTCTCAGAACAGATTTCTGCAGGACTCCACTGGTCACCGACATCCAGAGAGAAAACGCTCCATCCACAACTATCCTCTGTCTTCTGTGAGCGTCAGTTCTGAATCAACCAGCCAACTTTCCCTGGATACCAAACCTTCTGACGTTATAAATGGTCCTACCATGGCTAACAATAAGGCCTTATTAAAATCCATTTATAACAGAACAATTATTCCCCACTTTATTTGCAGAAGACCACATAATAAACGCGCTGTCACATCTGTTTCTCGCCCCCACTGTCTCCGCCTTGGCTTGGGCGAGTGCAAATATGTGAACTGTCCTTATCCTCCGGGTACAAACTGGAAGTGGTTCTCCAACTCACTGAGAGGACAACTGCTCCTTCATCCCCATCACCGTCGATTGCCTGAAACATAAATCTAAGAGGATCATCTCATCTCGGTCCACAACATCCCAGCGACAACATGTTTTCTGGACTCAGCTACGAGAGGAATTGACTATCTCCAAGGGGTTTAAGTTGGTTAATATGATATCAACCCAACTTATACGGAGAAGTCTGGATTGGATATACTGATGGACTGGCTCTGTCCGGACAAATCGCGAAGGTGTGAAGGGGCTCGGCTGATGTAGTGATATCATAACCTTCTGTCCTATTTCAAACGCCCGCGGTTTTGTTCGCACCTCGAAACAAGCTTCGCTCTGCCTTTTCTTCCGTCACATGTTATGGGCGGCATCATAATGGGCCTCCTTAATAGAGACAATTAATTTTTGCTTACATTTGTCCTTTCCAATGCTATCGTACTCGGTCTGTGATAAATCTAGCCAAGCAGGAAAACTAACCCTTTTATTTATTCTCCCGATCGTCAACTTAAAACGTGTAAGTGCAGGAGAGGATGCTTGTGCTGAGGACTATCATAAGAGCATAGGGTAAGACAGTGACCCATGAGCCGTTTAGTCATTTTAGACAACATTGTCTTTAAAGTCCAGTTCATCCGTTCAACAATCGCACTGTTGTGGTCGATTGGGGAAAAAGATCCTCTGCTTTACCCCAAACAGTTTCATTAGATTCTCTGTCATCTGTGCGGTGTAGCGGGGACCCTGATCTGATTCTAGAGTCCTTGGCAATCCCCAACGGGTAAAGACTCTTTCGGACAAAATCCTGGCTGTAACGCCAGCGTTTTCATTGTCTAGTTGAGAAAGCATCTATCCACTTGCTGAACGCATCCACTACCTCGAGGATATATTTCTGTCCTCCAGGGGATGGAGGTGAAGATCCAACAAAATAAACCTGCAAATTAACACATGGTCCTTCTACTGGGCGGGCCTTGAAACTGCTTCTCCAGCCGATTTATCTGGGTTATTAGTGGGCACAAATGAAGCAATTCTTACGATAATGTGGTACATCTCCTCGCAGTTTCGGCCACCAACACAGGTTCTACAACTGTTCCATAGCTCTATCTGATTTGATGCCCACCTTTGTGATGGTGCCAATACATTTCCCATTCTGGCACCACAAATTTAGCATTATTAAGTACAATCCGATTCCGTACCTGTATCCCTCGATATTTCTAAAACTCTTCAGACTCCTCTCTTCCTTTTACCTTTGCCAAATCCTGATCCTTTTGCTGTGTCATGACTAAGTCTATATGTACAGAGTTTGCTGGTTTCTTGTCATCCCTACCTCTACACCTGGATTCCTTTTCACCACCCAACCTGATTCTGGCTTGGCTAAATCGCTAGCCTTCCTGCTCCCTTCCAGGAGAATCTGTAACTGAACCTTCACCTTTTTGTTTAATCCGTAAGTGTTTCCACTTCCCTTCTCAAATATTTACTTCAACATGGGAGCTGATGGTACTGGTTTGCCTCTTTTGAGATATAACCTCTAGCCTCCCATAACGGTTAATATTGAATCAAAGCACACGCGTATGCGGTGAATGAGGGGAGATGGGTCATGTACAGTCATCAGAGTTTAATCTCATTCGGTATCTTGTTCAGCGCAGAAGTAGTGAGTCAAAGGGCTTGTTACTGTACTCTACTGTTCCCAGGATTCCAACATCTCCAATTGATGTGCTCAGAGTGTAATATCAATCTATTAACCATCAGCTGCCCATTCTCCTCCATTCATCTTTGTCTTCAGCACTGACGAGTGCAATATAGGACACGGTGTCTTGCAACACTGAGGCAAACTCTTCCGCCCACCCTGTCCCTGACGAGCGGAACATTCCCGGCTGAGCTGTGACGTAACCAGTGACGCCAAATTCTCGGGAAGTCATCAATCACCCGGATGCTGCAATGTGGAATTTGGATTATTCCAAATGTGAACCTTGACCTTCCCTCGCATTCCTATTCACAAACTCGCTCAGTGCTGCACAGAACAACATAGACACAAGACTGAAGTTATCATAAGGAACTCGAAATGAATATTATATTATTTATGAGTGGGACATAACTCGAATAGATTCATGGTGTAGTACACATTAAGAAATATATGACAGAATCGGCAAACATAAGAGAGCAGGTACACGGTGAATGTAGCAATTTAGAATGGCTGAGATGAAATGTATTCATATCAACGATGCTGGAACAGGAAACGCTCTGCCTCGGTTGGTTTTACTTCGATCAAATTATAAATTTAATTACTTATTTATATTAATTAATGAATTTATTTAATTTGATTATCTTCATTCAACATTTAAGAGGTGGTTTTTTCAAATCACTAGAAGTTACAGATCACGTGCTGTTCAATTGGCTCCATGTAGTAGAGTAACGAATAGCGTGTAGAGTGATGCCGGGCCGAATGGTCTGTTTGCCATAGGACTCTAAGACGCTGAATGCCCTGCTCGATCCAGCCGTCGTCATTCATCGGTGCACTGTCCATCTCACAATTATAACATAAACCGACTGCAGGAGACTCTTGTTCTAAAAATAGCGCAGGGAATACAGAATCTATTTTAGGATTATTTACAAGGTTTGAGAAACAGCGGAAAAGGACGAGAAAATATACACTCGCTCATACCGACTCAGGTCTCAGAGGTACAGACAGAGTCGACGCACTTAACGGTGGAGCCGAGGTCGACAAATATAAAAGGAAGCCCACACTCCCGCATTGTAGCAGAGACTGACAGATACAGAATGAAACCCACACTCTCACACTGTAACAGAGACTGACACATATAGAATGAAACCCACACTCTCACACTGTAACAGAGACTGACAGATACAGAATGAAACCCACACTCTCACACTGTAGCAGAGACGGACAGATACAGAATGAAACCCACACTCTCACACTGTAACAGACTGACAGATACAGAATGAAACCCACACTCTCACACTGTAACAGACTGACAGATACAGAATGAAACCCACACTCTCACACTGTAACAGAGACTGACAGATACAGAATGAAACCCACACTCTCACACTGTAGCAGAGACTGACAGATACAGAATGAAACCCACACTCTCACACTGTAGCAGAGACTGACAGATAGAGAATGAAACCCACACTCTCACACTGTAACAGAGACTGACAGATACAGAATGAAACCCACACTCTCACACTGTATCAGAGACTGACAGATACAGAATGAAACCCACACTCTCACACTGTAACAGAGACTGACAGATACAGAATGAAACCCACACTCTCACACTGTAACAGAGACTGACAGATACAGAATGAAACCCACACTCTCACACTGTAACAGAGACTGACAGATACAGAATGAAACCCACACTCTCACACTGTAACAGACTGACAGATACAGAATGAAACCCACACTCTCTCACTGTAACAGACTGACAGATACAGAATAAAACCCACACTCTCACACTGTAACAGAGACTGACAGAGAATGAAACCCACTCTCTCACACTGTAACAGAGACTGACAGATACAGAATGAAACCCACACTCTCACACTGTAGCAGAGACTGACAGATAGAGAATGAAACCCACACTCTCACACTGTAGCAGAGACTGACAGATACAGAATGAAACCCACTCTCTCACACTGTAACAGAGACTGACAGATACAGAATGAAACCCACACTCTCACACTGTAACAGAGACTGACAGATACAGAATGAAACCCACACTCTCACACTGTAACAGAGACTGACAGATACAGAATGAAACCCACACTCTCACACTGTAACAGAGACTGACAGATACAGAATGAAACCCACACTCTCACACTGTAACAGAGACTGACAGACACAGAATGAAACCCACACTCTCATACTGTAACAGAGACTGACAGATACAGAATGAAACCCACACTCTCACACTGTAGAAGAGACTGACAGATACAGAATGAAACCCACACTCACACTGTAACAGAGACTGACAGATACAGAATGAAACCCACACTCTCACACTGTAACAGAGACTGACAGATACAGAATGAAACCCACACTCTCACACTGTAACAGACACTGACAGATACAGAATGAAACCCACGCTCTCACATTGTAGCAAAGACTGACAGATACAGAATGAAACCCACACTCTCACACTGTAACAGAGACTGACAGATACAGAATGAAACCCACACTCTCACACTGTAACAGAGACTGACAGACACAGAATGAAACCCACACTCTCATACTGTAACAGAGACTGACAGATACAGAATGAAACCCACACTCTCACACTGTAACAGAGACTGACAGATACAGAATGAAACCCACACTCTCACACTGTAACAGAGACTGACAGATACAGAATGAAACCCACACTCTCACACTGTAACAGACACTGACAGATACAGAATGAAACCCACGCTCTCACATTGTAGCAAAGACTGACAGATACAGAATGAAACCCACACTCTCACACTGTAACAGAGACTGACAGATACAGAATGAAACCCACACTCTCACACTGTAACAGAGACTGACAGACACAGAATGAAACCCACACTCTCATACTGTAACAGAGACTGACAGATACAGAATGAAACCCACACTCTCACACTGTAGAAGAGACTGACAGATACAGAATGAAACCCACACTCACACTGTAACAGAGACTGACAGATACAGAATGATACCCACACTCTCACACTGTAACAGAGACTGACAGATACAGAATGAAACCCACACTCTCACACTGTAACAGAGACTGACAGATACAGAATGAAACCCACACTCTCACACTGTAACAGACACTGACAGATACAGAATGAAACCCACACTCTCACACTGTAGCAGAGACTGACAGATACAAAATGACCCCACACTCTCACACTGTAACAGAGACTGACAGATACAGAATGACCCCACACTCTCACACTGTAACAGAGACTGACCTATACAGAATGAAACCCACACTCTCACACTGTAACAGAGACTGACAGATACAGAATGAAACCCACACTCTCACACTGCAACGGCGACAGGTATGTACAGTATGAAATGTACACTCTCACAGTGAGCCAAAGAGTGAGAACTAAAGAAGCCCACACTCTCATTCTGTACCAGGGACGGATATCTACAGAATGATCCCCACACTGACACATTGCACCGGAGACAGGTGGGTACAGAGTGAACCATTCCTCCACACTCTACCGGCCACAGGCAGGTGGCGAATGAAACCCACATTCTTATATTTTCCGACTGAATGTCTCCGGTTTTCGATTGTCTCTGCACTGCTGTCGTTCTCTCTCACTAATTCTGCATTTTATGTGAACTGCATATTAACCCTCTCTTCATTTTCACCTTGAAACCGACTGCATGCTCAGTCATTTCCTCTCTCCGGCAGACTGGACTAATACTCTGTTCTCCCAATTTGCTGTTCTTATTTCATTCTGCTGTGAATAATTCTTGTTTCTACACCATGGCCTTGTAGTTATTTCAATGTTGCTTCTGTTTCTTCAATCCCTTAATCGATATGCCGACCCCACCGTGAAACATCGTGTTCAACGCGTTCCGACTGGGAAGAGAAAGGCATGAACTGAGAGATCGACAAAGAATTTAATACATGTACCGATGTTCATTTGCCTCTGTGTGTGTGTGTGTGTGTGTGTGCGCGCGCGCGCGCGCGCGTGCATGTGTGTGTGTGTGTGTGTGTGTGTGTGTGTGTGCATGTGTGTGTGTGCGTGTGTGTGTGTGTGTGTGTGTGTGTGTGCTAATAATGGTTTTTAATATGGCTTTATAACCATGTAACCATATATTTAACCATATAACCATTACAGCACGGAAACAGGCCATCTCGGCCCTTCTAGTCCATGCCGAACTCTTACTCTTACCTGGTCCCACCTACCTGCACTCAGCCCACAACCCTCCATTCTTTTCCTGTCCATATATCTATCCAATTTAACTTTGAACGGCAACATCGAACCTACCTCAGCCACTTCTGCTGGAAGCTCGTTCCACACAGCTACCACTCTGAGTAAAGAAGTTCCTCTTCGTGTTACCCCTAAACTTTTGCCCTTTAACTCTCAACTCATGTCCTCTTGTTTGAATCTCCCCCACTCTCAATGGAAAAAAAAACAATCCACATCAAATCTACCTATCCCCCTCATAATTTTAAATACCTCTATCAAGTCCCCTATCAACCTTCTACACTCCAAAGAATAAAGACCTAACTTGTGCAACCTTTCTCTGTAACTTAGGAGATGAAACCCAGGGAACATTTTAGTAAATCTCCTTTGTACTCTCTCAATTTTATTGACATCTTTCCTACAATTTGGTTACCAGAACTGCACACAATACTCTAGATTTGGCCTTACCAATGCCTTATACAATTTCAACATTACATCTCAACTCCTATACTCAATGCTCTGATTTATAAAGGCCAGAATACCAAAAGCTTTCTTCACCATCCTATCCACGTGAGACTCCACCTTCAGGGAACTATGCACCATTATTCCTAGATCACTCTGTTCTACTGCATTCTTCAATGCCCTACCATTTACAATGTATGCCCTATTTTGATTAGTCCCACCAAAATATAGCACCGCACATTTATTAGCATTAAACTCCATCTGCCATCTTTCAGCCCAATCTTCTAAGTGGTCTAAATCTGTCTGCAAGCTTTGAAAATATTCTTCATTATCCACAACTCCACCTATCTCAGTATCATCTAATACTTTCTCATCCAATTTACCACCCCATCATCCAGATCATTAATATATATGACAAACAACATTGGACCCAGTACAGATCCCTGAGGTTTAGTCATCAGAGACAATGTGCTGACCCTGACTTCCCACATCCTACAATCGGGGCACTGGACTGCCCTATCTACAGCCTCCATTACCAACTCCTAAATTAATTAAAGAAACATATCCAGCCTTACCTTACTGGGAGCAAGCTCATCCTCTGCCTCTTCTCGCCGAAACCTCTCGAGCCAAAGCCTCAAAGCTCCACTCCTTCACTGGCCCACTCACTCACTGGCCGCTCCACTTCAGCTACCCCTCTTTTTACTCGTTTGTTGAGCTTCTCAATTTTCGATTGCCCAATCAAATTGCTTGGTCACCTGACCTTGATTGCCCAATCAGCTGCATTCTGAGCTATTCAAATCTTGATTGACATGATTGCACAATCCAACTGCCAAAACTGCCAAAACCTCTCGAGCCAAAGCCTCAAAGCTCCACTCTTTCACTGGCCGCTCTCCACTCCAGTCCATGTTAAACTCCAGTCCAATTAAAGGTGAATATGCAGCAGAACAAACTCCTCCCATGCCCAGTGACCAGGGTGCAGACTGGGTGTGGTGAGCAGCAGCAATAATTGCAGAGTTCAGCACTGACAGTCACTCCCAAAATTGCATTCAGCATCGGTGATGGACAAATATCCAGGATGCAGCTTATTGAAACATTCCAGTACTATGTCACAAGTATAACATGCTGTGAGGTTTCACTGCTAATGGAATGGCCTCTCTGCAATGTATCACTGCTGAGGTAATGGTTTCTCTGTAGCAGCAATGTTTAGGTTACGACTAGAGAGAACAGGGTTTTGGAATGCAGGGCTATCCAATGGGAGAAATGTTGTTCTTTCTTGGGAGTCTGGAAGAGAGATTTTTGCAGTCTTTTGCCGGGGAGCGATGAGAAGACATGAATGGAGAGATTGGGCCTTTCTTCTTCATTATTTTTTTTACTCGTTCTATAGTCAAAGTAAGAAACTATAAAGCCCATACGTTTAATCGCATATTATGTACCATTTGTTTTTTCAGGGTACTGATTTGTAACAGGGAACACATCAAGCAGCATCCACCCAAACAAGATTTCTTAAGATTGGCCGGGCTGGGGGGCTATCACCCCCTATATTAAGCTGCCAGCTAAAGCGAGAGTTACATAAGGTTAGAATACTGAGTGAGTCGCTTCCCACATTCACAGCTGTTGAACGGCCTCTCCCCAGTGTGAACCCAATGATGCACATTCGGTGGAGATGGCTCAGAGAATCTCCTCCCGAAGTCTGAGCAGTTGATTGGCCTCTACCCAGTGTGAACTCGCTGGTGTTTCTGTAGGTTCGATGACCGAGTGAATCCCTTCCCACACACTGAGCAGGTGAATGGCCTCTCCCCTGTGTGAACACGCTGGTGTCTCTGTAGATGAGATGACCGAGTGAATCCCTTCCCACAGTCTGGGCAGGTGAATGGCCTATCTCCAGTGTGAACTCGCTGGTGCGTCAGTAGTTGAGAGGATGAACTGAATCCCTTCCCACAGTCTGAGCAGGTGAACGGCCTCTCTCCAGTGTGAACGTGCTGATGTACCTTCAGTTGATATGACTTAGTGAATCCCTTCCCACAGACTGAGCAGGTGAACGGCCTCTCCCCAGTATGAACTGACTGGTGTGCCTGTAGTTCAGTTGACCAAGTGAATCCTTTCCCACAGACTGAGCAGGTGAACGGCCACTCCCCAGTATGAACTGACCGGTGTGCCTGTAGTTCGGATGCCTGAGTAAATCCTTTCCCACAATCTGAGCAGGTGAACGGCCGCTCCCCACTGTGAACTTGCTCATGTCTCTGTAGGGTGCATGACAGAGTGAATCCTTTCCCACAGACAGAGCAGGTGTACGGCCGCTCCCCACTGTGAACTCGTTGGTGTGCCATTAGGGCGGATGACTGAGTGAATCCCTTCCCACAATCTGAGCAGATGAACGGCCTCTCCCCAGAGTGAACTCGCTGATGTACCTTCAGTTGGGATGAGGAAGTAAATCCCTTCCCACAGTGCAAGCAGGTGAACGGCCTCACCCCAGTGTGAACTCGCCTATGTGCCTTCAGTTGGGATGAGCAAGTGAATCCTTTTCCACAGTCTGAGCAGGTGAATGGCCGCTCCCTAGTATGTACTCGCTGGTGTACCTTCAGTTCAGATGACTGACTGAATCCCTTCCCGCAGTTTGAGCAGGTGAACGGCCGTTCCCCAGTGTGAACTCGCTGGTGTACCTTCAGTTCAGATGACTGACTGAATCCCTTACCGCAGTTTGAGCAGGTGAACGGCCTCTCCCCAGTGTGAACTCGCTGATGTACCATCAGTTGGGATGAGCAAGTGAATCCCTTCCCACACACTGAGCAGGTGAATGGCCTCTCCCCAGTGTGAACTCGCTGATGTACCATCAGTTTGGATGAGCAAATGAATCCTTTTCCACAGTCTGAGCAGGTGAATGGCCTCTCTCCAGTGTGAACTCGCTGATGTACCTTCAGTTGAGATGACGAAGTGAATCCCTTCCCACAGTCTGAGCAGGTGAACGGCCGCTCCCCAGTGTGAACTCGCTGATGTACCTTCAGTTCACCTGACTGAGTAAATCCTTTCCCACAGTCTGAGCAGGTGAACGGTCTCTCCCCAGTGTGAACAGACCAGTGTACTTGCAGGTGGGATGATCGAGTGAATCCCTTCCCACACACTGAGCAAGTGAACGGCCTCTCCCCACTGTGAACTCGCTGATGTACCTTCAGTTGGGATGAGTAAGTGAATCCCTTCCCACAGTCTGAGCAGGTGAATGGCCTCTCTCCAGTATGAACTAGCTGATGCACCTTCAGTTGGGATGAGCAAGTGAATCCCTTCCCACAGTCTGAGCAGATAAACGGCCTCTCCCCGGTGTGAACTCGCTGATGTACCTTCAGGTGGGATGAGCAAGTGAATCTATTCCCACACACTGAGCAGGTGAACGGCCTCTCCCCAGTGTGAACAGACCAGTGTGCTTGTAGGTGGGATGACCGAGTGAATCGCTTCCCACACACTGTGCAGGTGAATGGCCTCTCCCCAGTGTGAACTCGCTGGTGTCTCTGTAGATGAGATGACCGAGTGAATCCCTTCCCACAGTCAGAGCAGGTGAACGGCCTCTCCCCAGTGTGAACTCGCTGATGTACCTTCAATTGGGATGACAAAGTGAATCCCTTCCCACAGTCTGAGCAGGTGAACGGCCACTCACCAGTGTGAACTCGCTGATGAACCTTCAGGTGGGATGAGCAAATGAACCCCTTCCCACAGTCAGAGCAGGTGAATGGCCACTCCCTTGTGTGAACAGACGAGTGTGCTTGTAGGTGGGATGATCGAGTGAATCCCTTTCCACACACTGAGCAGGCGAACGGCCTCTCCCCAGTGTGAACTCGCTGGTGTCTGAGTAGGAGAAATGACGAAGTGAATCCCTTCCCACAATCTGAGCAGGTGAATGGCCTCTGTCCAGTGTGAACTCGCTGATGAACCTTCAGTTGGGATGACAAAGCGAATCCCTTCCCACAGTCGGAGCAGGTGAATGGCCTCTCCCCAGTGTGTACTGACTGGTGTCTCAATAGGTGAGATGATTTAGTAAATCCCTTCCCACAGTCTGAGCAGGTGAACGGCCTCTCCCTAGTGTGAACTTGCTGGTGAGCCATTAGGTCGGATGACCGAGTGAATCCTTCCCCACAAATTCAGCAGCTGACCAGCCTCTGCCCAGGGTGAACTGACTGGTGTGTCCACAGGTGGGAAGACCAACTGAATGCCTTCTCACACACAGGACAAATGAATGGCCTTGTCCTGTGTGAACCTGCTGATATATCTTCAGTTGAAATGACCGACTGAATCCATTCCCACTATCTGAGCAGGTGAATGTGTAGGCCCTTGCGTAAAATGACGGGCACGCCAGTCTGACAGAAGATCGAGTGAATCCCTCGTCACAGTCCGAGCATGAAGGATGATCAAGTGAATCCCTTGCTCCACTTCTTAAATATCCGGCTAGAGACAGCAAAACTGGCTTGTTGTGTTCGAGATTCCCATAGACAAATTCCTTGTCATTTTTAACCTGTAAAAATATTTACAAAATCCATCAATGGGTGTAAGACAATATTTCAGATGAGATCCCTTGAATTGTCAAGGTGTGATCTGGCATCACACTATTACAGTGAGGTTCAATCCAAGTTGGAGAGAGAAATCATCTTCTAACTGGGCACAGTGCTGGTAGCTAGAATGACCAACATATTCTCTGATGCTGTTCCTGTCTCGATATTAATGGGAATTTCTGCCATCTCCAATCTGTGACCTGGCTCAGTTTGACTCTGTCTATTCATATTATTCCCTGATCCCACTGAGCTGCATGGGTTCCTGGCCCCACAGTAACTGAAACACTCTCACACAAATAGCTGGCAGTGCATTCCATGCACCCACCACTCTCTGTGTAAAAAACTTACCCCTGACATCCCCTCGGTATCTATTTCAAAGCACCTTAAAACTACGCCTCCTCATGTTAGCCATTTCAGCCCTGGGAAAAAAACCTCTGGCTATCCACACGATCAATGCCCCTCATCATCTTATGCATATAAAAAAGGCTCTGAACATAAACAGGAAATTATACATTGCCTTGAGGAATTGTTAAAAGTGTACAACATTCTGACGGTATAGATAGTGTAATTGCAAGCAGCTTTTTCCACTGAGGTTGGGTGGGATGACGACCAGAGGTCATGGGTAAGTGGGGAAGGTGAAAATTTAATGGGAACATTTGGAAAATCTCTTTATTGAAATGGTTGTGAGAGTGTGGAATGAGATGCCAGCACAAGTGGTGAATGTGAGCTTGGTTTCACCATTTAAAAGAAGTTCGGATGGGAGCCTGGATGGTAGGGGTATGGAGGGTGTTACAAACCTTAAGGAGATGTGATTTTTTTTGTGAGAATGATGTAATGTTCTTTTGGAGGTCACTTGATGTAATTTTCCCACCGATGTGAGGTCACGCGAGGACATTTTCACCATGGGTATATAAGGGAAGACCTCAGATGACACAGTTAGTTTTTAGTTTTTAGTTTTCCAGCTAGAAAGTGCGTCTGTGTCTCCGTTTCTATTGCATATTTGTTTTTATGACGCAGTTTCATTTTTAAAATGGCATGTTACGTTCTGTTGCAAGGTACAATAGTGCTGGACTGGAAATTTTTGCTAGATGTGTTGATGTACCTTTTTCCAGCAGTATTGGAGAGTGAAGACTTTTTCGAAGTACAGGACCCAAAGGATTAAGAGAAATCAGGAATGTTTGGCAGCTTAATAAAGGATCGACCTTATTGAGTCTTCGTTGAAGGAGTAGCGACCTGCATCAAAGATAACTCATACCAAAAGAGCAAGGTAGTTCATGCAAGGTGCTCTGCAGAATTTAAGGTCAGTTGTTTTAAGCCATTTATTTCCTGCATCGTGAATCCTTTGGTCAGAACAAACAGGAAAGTCATGTCAATGAAGAAATCCTTCTCCAGAGAAGTCTCTCCCAATTGAATGTATAAATCTGTTGGACTTTTGAATTTACCATTTTAAGAACTGTATTTGACTTTACCGCCTTAAGAACTGTTTTCGCATTTAACGCTTTAAGAACTAGCGCCAAGTGACGATTTGTTGAATGGCTGCATAACTTCCGGTTAAGGTTTTTGTTTGTTTTTATATTGTTTATCTGTGTTTAATAAATGTTTGGTTGTTTTCATATAACCTGTCTCGATTGATATTCATTGTTGCCGGTTACATAATTTGTGGGGGCTTGGCCATGGGATGTTCCGATTTTGAAGTTAAGTGCTGATAATTGCCATTCTGATTTGGAAAAGGAAAATACTCAATTTTTTTTAGTTGGATTGGTGTGTGAGTGGTATTCGGCAACAATGAATATTGACGAGTTTATGGACATGCCTGACTCGGTGTCTTTAGTGAATGCGAAAAAAACCTGAGATATTGGAGATTGTGAGGAGGTTGGATATTAAAGGAATTACAAAGAATACTACAAAGGCTTTAATACAAAGAAAAATCACTGAGCATTATACAAATTTGAAAACGTTTGATGATGTGTTAGATAGGTTTCCAATGAGTAATCTGGAAATGCAGTTGCACCTTGAACAGTTAAAGCTTGAAAGATTTAAAGCAGAAATGGCCAAAAGAGAGGCTAATAAAAAAAAGGGCATTTGAAGAAAGGGAAGCTGAAAACCGAAGGAAATTTGAGTTTGAGATGGAGAAATTAAGGATGGGAAATCAGTCTTCTGGTTCTAAGAAACAGTTTATTGTTGGTCGTGAGGTTATTTTGGCTCCTCCATTTAATGAAGCTGAAGTGGACAAATATTTCCAGCATTTCGAAACCGATGCTCTGAGTTTAAAGTGGCGGAAAGAGCAATGGCCAGTGATGTTACAAAATGTAATTAAAGGCAAGGCACAACAAGCTTATACGGCTTTAAATGCTGAGCAACCACTGGATTATGATATTGTTAAACAGCATATATTAAAGGCATATGAGTTGGTTCCGGAAGCGTATAGAGAAAGATACAGAAATTTGAAGAAATCAGTGGAAAAAACTTATGTGGAGAAATCTGTGTGTTTTGAGAGATGGGTTTCCTCTAAAAATGTGAATGGGGAGTTTAATAAATTAAAAGAGTTGATTTTACCGGAAGAATTTAAAAGAAGCATTCCTGTTGAAGTGAGAACATACTTAAATGAAATGGACACTGCTACATTGCAGGAGATTGCTAAATTGGCTGATGAATATGCTTTAATTCAGAAGAATAAATTTTCTCCAGGTAAAATTTTTAAAAGGAAAAATAGCAGAGAGTCAATGTAAACCAGAAATTAAATCTGAAGTTAGTGAGAAAAGTAAGGATGAAGGGAGACATGTGAAGGAAAGGCATTTTGGTATTATTTGTAATTATCGTAAGAAACTTGGACATGTAGTAGCTAATTGCTTTTGATTGAAAAAGAAAGAGAAAGAAGCCGACCCAGATGCTTGTGTGCAGCATATTGAAACACCTTTAAATTCACAGGGTTTAGAAAATATTAATGAAGATGTGTCAGAGTCTGACCAAGTTAAGAGGGGATATGAAAATTTTATAACAGAAGGATTTGTATCCTTGAAAGAAGGATCTAATTCAGTACCAATAAGAATACTTAGAGATACTGGAGCTTCTCAATCACTGATATTAGACAGTGTGCTAAAGTTTAGTGATGAGTCTGACATTGTGAGGTAAATTATATAAGAGGAGTTGGGAGTGCCCTCATGCCAGTACATTTGCATAGAGGAAATTTAAGGTCAGGATTAGTTACAGGGATTGTTAAAGTAGGACTACAATCCAGTTTAACTGTGAATAATGTTTCTCTTTTGTTATGGAATGATTTAGCAGTTGGACAAGTTTTTCCTGAAGTGCATTTGACAATAAATTCAAATTCTGAGGAACCACAGAGGGATTCTAACACAGATTCTTCCTGTGCTGTAACAAGAGCTATGGCTAAAAAGACTGATGTACAGGATGAGGTTGTTACCCATGACAGTTCAAATCAAGATTCGAATTTTGAGGATGTATCAGAAACTTTCTTACCTACGTTATTTGATCAGGATTTTGGTGGTAAGTCTGACCGGGAAGATTTGTCTTTATCTCGGAAGGAGATGATAGCAGAAGAACAAGCTCTTTCAGATAGAGAAATTGAAAAAGTACCAGTGGGATATTATTTTGAAAAGGGACTATTAATGAGAAAGTGGAGAGCACCTACAATTCCTGCTAGTGAGGAATGGGAGGTCAATCATCGGGTAGTAGTTCCTAAAATTTATCGAAATGAGATTTTAACTATGGCTCATAGTATTCCTTTGGGTGGTCATCTAGATGTAAATAAAACTATGAACAAAGTTTCTAAACATTTTTATTGGCCTAGTTTAAGACAAGATGTGGCGACATTTTGCAGAACGTCCCATACATGTCAAATTGTGGGTAAGCCTAATCAAGTTACTTCAGTGGCCCCACTGCAACAAATTCCAGTATTTGGTGAGCCGTTCTCAAAAATCATTGTAGACTGTGTAGGTCCTTTGCCAAAAACTAAACCTGGACATCAATGTTTGTTAACTATTATGTGCACAGCGTCTAGGTTTCCAGAGGCAGTACCTCTTAGGAATATAACAGCCAAAACTGTGACAAAGGTTCTTATACAATTTTTTACTTCTTTTGGATTGCCTTAGGAAATACAACCGGATCAAGGTAGTCATTTTATATCTGGATTGTTTCAGCAAATAGTTTATAAACTGGGAGCAAAACAGATTATCTCATCAGCCTATCATCCAAAATCACAAGGAGCCTTGGAGAGATTTCATTCTACATAAAAAACTATGATTAGGACATATTGTGTGGAAAATGAAAAGGACTGGAATGAAGGTATACATTTACTACTTTTTACAGTATGAGAGGCAGTACAGGAATCATTAGGTTTTAGTCCTTTTGAACTTGTGGTTGGGCATAGAGTTCGAGGAACTTTGGCCTTGTTGAAAGAACAGTGGATTAATAAAGAGGTACACACTAATTTGCTAGATTATGTTTTTAAATTTAAAGAAAGATTATATAAAGCTTGTAGCTTGGCAAAGGAAAATTTAAAATTAGCTCAAGAGAAGATGAAGACTTGGTATGATAAGGAAGTTGGGACGAGGTCCTTTAAGCCTGGAGATAAGGTGTTGGTTCTTTTCCCAGTGCAAACGAACCCATTACAAGCTAAATTTCATGGTCCTTATGAGATTAAATCTAAGGTAAATGATGTAGATTACGTGATAAAAACCCCAGATCGGAGAAAGATGTAACAGCTGTGTCATATAAATATGATAAAACCATATTATAAGAGAGAGACTGCTGCTATGACTATTGTGATCAATAATGAGTCTGATCTGAAACTCATTTTAAACTCAACATTATTTCAGCCAGGTTACCAAATTCAAAAATTCTAGAAAATATTGATGAAAAATTAGCGCTCATGCACAGCCAGAGCAGAGAGGGCAGATGAAACAGTTAATTTTTAAATGTAGAGATTTATTTCCAGATGTTCCTAGCACAGCCACTGTAGCTACAGTTGATGTAGATGTTGCAGATGCAAAACACATAAAACAACATCCGTATCGAATGAACAGGGAAAAATGTGAACTTGCCAAACAAGAAATTAAGTATATGTTAGAGAATGACATTATTAGACACTCTAATTTGAATTGGAGTTCACTGTGCATTATGGTGCCTAAGCCAGACAATAGTATTCAGTTTTGTACGGATTACAGAAAGGTGAATGCTGTGACAAAAACTGATGCATATCCAACCCCTAGGGTAGATGATTGTGTGGATAAAGTTGGACAAGCCAAATTCCTTACAAAGATTGATTTGTTAAGAGCTTATTGGTGTGTTCCATTGACAGATAGAGGAAGAGAGATTTCAGCATTTGTAACCCCATCTGGGTTATATGAATATAATGTTCTTCCATTTGGGATGAAGAATACACTAGGTATATTTCAGAGGATGATTAATAGCATGATTCAGGGATTAAAAGATACAGATGCCGATATTGATGATTTAGTTACAGGAAATAATACGTGGAAAGCACATATTACTGCGGTGGGGAAATTATTTGAGAGACTTTCAAAAGCTAACTTAACTATTAACTTAGCTAACAGTGAATTTGGTCAGGCCACTGTGACCGTTAAGGAAAAGGGTTAAGGAAATTAAACTTCAATTTAGTAACACAGTTTAATGTTACAGGAGTACAATATTCTGATCACTCATATTAAGGGTAAAGATATTGTGATCACTGATCGTTTATCTAGATGTCAAATGTACAATGAAAATTTGTTTTTATGGAGTGGTATTTTAAAATTTGTAACTCTCCTACTGTATATTAGTTTGTAAAGTGCTGAAAGATAAGACTGTATATATTGTGTATGTTGTAAGTTTTATACCTTTGTATAAATTGTTAATTGTTAAAATTTTGTTCTTTGAGAGACCAATATGTTTTTTTTGGAGGGAGGTGTTACATACCTCAAGGAGATCTGTGATTCTTTTTTTGTGAGAATGATGGAATGGTCTTCTGGAGGTCACCTGATGTAATTTTCCCGCTGATGTGAGGTCACATGGAGACACGTGCACCACGGGTATATAAGGAAAGACCTCAGTTGACGCAGTTAGATTTTAGTTTTTAGTTTTCCAGCTAGAACGTGCGTCTGTGTCTCGGTCTCTGTTGCATATTTGTTTTTATTGACACAGTTTCATTTTTAAAAAGGAGTGTTACTTTCTGTTGCAAGGTACAACAGAGCTGGATTGGCAATTTTTGCTAGATGCATTGATGTACCTTTTTCCAGTAGTACTGGGGAGTGAAGACTTCATCGAAATACAGGATACGAAGGATTAAGAGAAGTCGGGAATGTTCGGCAGTTTAATAAAGGATCGACCTTATTGAGTCTTCGTTGAAGGAGTAGCGACCTGCATCAAAGATAACTCATACCAAAAGAGCAAGGTAGTTCATGCAAGGTGCTCTCTAGAATTTACGGTCAGTTGTTTTAAACTGTTTATTTCCTGCATCGTGAATCCTTTGGTCAGAACAAACTGGAAAGTTGTGTCAATGAAGAGATCCTTCTCCAGAGAAGTCTCTCCCAATTGAATGTATAAATCTGTCGGACTTTAGAATTTACCATTTTAAGAACCGTATTTGACTTTACTGCTTTAAGATCTATTTTCGCATTTAACGCTTTAATAACCAGTGCTGAGTGATGATTTGTTGAACGGCTGCATAGCGGTTAACTTTCAGTTAAGGTTTTTGTTTGTTTTTATATTGTTTATCTGTGTTTAATAAATGTTTGGTTGTTTTTATATAACCTGTCTCGATTGATATTCATTGTTGCCAGTTACGTAACAAGAGCAAAGGTCCCAGTGCAGGTAGTTTCATTAGACAGCTTAAATGCTATTTCAGCATTGACCAGATGGGCCAAATAGCCTGTTTCTGTACTGAACCTCTCCATGTTTCTATGACAGAGAAGCTGGACAAACATGTTTGGAAAGGAAAACTGGTAGGAGTGACAACGAAGCAGCAATGGCTGGAGTTTCTGGGAGCAATTCGGGAGCTGAGTGATCGATACATCCCAAAGAAGTGGAAGCATTGGAAAGGCAGAAGGACACAACCGTGGCTGAAATGAGAAGCCACAGCCAACATAAAAGCCAAAGAAAGGGCAAAAAAAAGAACAAAAACTATTGGGAAGCTTTTAGAAACCAACAGAAGACAATGAAAAAAAAAATGTCAAATGAGCTCAGGGCGTGGAATTACGATACTGTAGTCCTGAGCCTTGGTTGTGCCACAACAGAGGAACAAAATATCCCGGGCCTCAATATCGCTTGAAAACCAAGTTTCCCTGCACCAGTTACCCTTCAACTTTTATTTTGGCTGCACATACAAACTCTACACCCTCAAACTTCTACTTCTGAAGGCCTCCCACTTACCAAGTACTCCTTTGCCAGAAAACAGCCTGTCCCAAACCATACTTGTCTGATCCTTTCTGAAACCTTCAGAATTGACCCTTCTCCAATTTAGAATCCCAACCCGTGGTCCAGACCTCTTTTTTTCCATATTTACTTTGAATCTCATGGCATTATGATCACTAATTTCTGACACAAGCCCTGGATCATTTACTAACAGATTATTGGACACTCCTACATCAGGAATTCTGCATACTGAATAAGGGCACATTTGACAAACTCTACCCCATCTAGTCCTTTTACAGTATGGGAGTCCCAGTCAATATATGGAAAATTAAAACCACTTACTGAATCAACCTTTGTTTCTTGGCATTGTCCTTGATCTCCATAGAAATTTGTTCCTCTAAATCCTTCAGACTATTGGGTGCAACCAAGTCCCAATAATGACTACAATATCATAGTTTTCTGTCCTGAGCTCATCTGGATTTCCTACGATGCCTCTTGCATTGTGATATACACAGCTCAGCACATTCATCTCCCCATGCTCAACCATTTGATTGCTGACTCTATCTGAGGTCTGAACAACATCTGACTGGTGTCAAGAAAACAAATTCTCCCTCATGGTCACAAAAACAAAGGAGCTGATTGTGGACGACAGGAGGAATGGAGACAGACTCACCCCTATTGACATCAATGGATCTGGGGTTTAGAGGGTGAACAGCTTTAAGCTCCTTGGCATAAACATCACCGAGGATCTCACATGGTCTGTACATACCGGCTGTGTTGTGAAAAGAGCACAGCAGCACCTCTTTCACCTCAGATGGTTGAAGAAGCTTGGGATGGGGCCCCAAATCCTAAGAACTTTCTACTGGAACACAATTGGGAGCATCCTGACTGGCTGCATCACTGCCTGGTATGGGAACTGTACTTCCCTTAATGGCAGGATCCTGCAGAGAGTGGTGTGGACAGCCCAGCACATCTGTAGATGTGAACTTCCCACTATTCAGGACATTTACAGAGACAGGTGTGTAAAAAGGGCCCAAAGGATATTGGGGACCCAATTCACCACAACCACAAACTGTTCCTTCTGCTACCATCCAGGAAATGGTACCACAGCAAAAGGACCAACAGGATATCATCTTCCACCAGGCCATCAGACTGATTAATTCATGCTGATACAATTGCATTTCTATGTTATATTGACTGTCCTATGAACAAACTATTTTTTATAAATTACACACTGAACATTTAGACGGAGATGTAACGTAAAGATTTGTACTCCTCATGTATACGAAGGATGTATGAAATAAAGTCAATTCAATTCAATTCACCCTCCCCACTATCTGTTCTGTCAGTCTGGCTCCCATTCCCCCTACAACTTATTTTAACCACATCACCCTCTCCCCACACTAGCACTAGCGAGCCTCACCACTGGGATATTAGTCCCTCTTGTTCTGTTCCCCTAACTGATCCCTATCACCCCTTTGACTTTCCTCTGCCAGGTAATGCCCCCCAACAGTTTCTAAAGTGGTCCACCTGCTGTTGTGTGGGATGGCCACAAGAGTACTCTGCGATGGCTAGTTAAACTCATTCTCCTTCCTCACTCTGACCCAGTTTCCTGTGTCCTGCACCTTGGGTGCAACTCACCTCTCTTCATTTCATACCTATCACCACCTCCAACTCCTGGATGATCCGGAATTCATCCATTTCAAGTTCCAACTCCTTAAAGTGCAGAGTTATAAGCTGCAGCTGGATGCACATCTTGTAGGTGAGGGCATCGGG
Source organism: Mobula hypostoma (assembly GCF_963921235.1). Taxonomy (NCBI): domain Eukaryota; kingdom Metazoa; phylum Chordata; class Chondrichthyes; order Myliobatiformes; family Myliobatidae; genus Mobula; species Mobula hypostoma. The sequence goes on from NW_026948224.1 coordinate 53,485, forward strand.
GACACTGGAGGTCTCCCCACCCTCCCACCAATGTCCCCTCTAATTTGTAATGACCAGTGTGCACATAAGTCTTGTACTGTCCATTTCTTTACCCAGTGACAACATGTGCACAGTGAATTTTATATAGAGAGATATTCATTTTAACAGCCAGCAAATCACTCTCGATAAGAACTTTGATGTCCTCTGGGTTCGATCGAGTTCATCTGCACTCTCAACAACCTCTGTAGCAGGCCTGTAACGGCTAATGAAGGATTTTCTCACCAGAGCTTTTGCACATCATCAATATGTCATTTGCTTGCTAAATTATGCTTAAAAAGGTCAGATTTCAAATATCACTCCACTTCTTCCCACTTGTAAATTCTCCAGCAACTTTTGCATCGCCACAATACACACAGGTAACACCAGTTTCTGTATTGTACATAAATATTTCCCCTGAACCCTCCCCCAGGTGACTGACGGTGGTGAACTCGGTGATGGCAATGCCAATGAATATGAAGGGAAGGGCAGTAGTCTGTCTCATTGGAGTCTGGCACATTTGTGATGTGAAAGCTACTTGTTGCCCAAGCCAAAGGTCTTTGATATCATTATGTACCCAGAGAGAATGGGTCAAAACATGTCCCTGTCATTTGGAACCTGATCCTTTTTTGGTATTTCACGAGACTCTGACAAGCATTTGATCCCGGCTAAATGACGAACATTGTCTTTTGTCTCTCTTTTAGCTGGACGTACAGTACTCCTTAAGTGGAGAGATGAAGTTCCCCGTACCCATGTTCAATGGCTCAGGGATATTATGTCTTGTTTAGATCTTGAAAAGATATTAATAGCAAAAGGATGGTGAGGGATAAAATTGATCCCTTAGAGAATCAGAGTGGATGGGTGTGTGTGGAGCCAAAAGAGATGGGGGAGATTTTGAACAATTTCTTTTCTTTGGTATTCACCAAGGAGAAAGTTATTGAATTGTGTAAGGTAAAGGAAACAAGAAGGGTAGTTATGGAAAGTATAACGATTAAAGAAGAGGAAGTACTGACACTTTTAAGGAATATAAAAGTGGATAAGTCTCTGGGTCCGGACAGGAAATTCCCTAGGACCTTGAGGGAAGTTAGTGTGGAAATAACAGGGGCTCTGACAGAAATATTTCAAATGTCATTGGAAACGAGAATGGTGCCGGAGGATTGGCGTATTGCTCATGTTGTTCCATTGTTTAAGAAGGGTTCTAAGAGTAAACCTAGCAATTATCGACCTGTGAGTTTGACGTCAATGGTGGGGAAATTGATGGAAAGTATTCTCAGAGATGGTATATATAATTATCTGGATAGACAGGGTCTGATTAGAAACAGGTAACATGGATTTGTGCGTGGAAGGTCATGTTTGACAAATCTTATTGAACTTTTTGATGAGGATACTAGGAAAGTTGATGAGAGTAAAGCGGTGGATGTTGTCTATATGGACTTCAGTAAGGCCTTTGACAACGTTGCACACGGAAGGTTAGTTAAGAAATTCAATCGTTAGGCATTAATATCAAAGTAGTAAAATGGATTCAGCAGTGGCTGGATGAGAGATGCCAGCGAGTAGTGGTGGATAACTGTGTCTCAGATAGGAGGATGGTGACTAGTGATGTGCCTCAGGGATCTGTACTGGGTCCAATGTTGTTTGTCATATATATTAATGATCTGGATGATGGGGTGGTAAATTGGATTAGTAAGTATGCAGATGATACTAAGATACGTGGAGTTGTGGATAATGAAGCAGGTTTTCAAAGCTTGCAGAGAGATTTAGACCAGTTAGAAGAGTGGGCTGAAGGATGGCGGATGGAGTTTAATGCTGGTAAATGTGAGGTGCTACATTTTGGTAGGACTAATCAAAATAGGACGTACATGGTAAATGGTAGGGCATTGAAGAATGCAGTAGAACAGAGGGATCTTGGAATAATGGTGCATAGTTCCCTGAAGGTGGAATCCCATGTGGATAGGGTGGTGAAGAAAGCTTTTGGTATGCTGGCATTTACAAATCAGAGCATTGAGGATAGGAGTTGGGATGTAATGTTGAAATTCTATAAGGCATTGCTAAAGCCAAATTTGGAGTATTGTGTACAGTTCTGGTCACCGAATTATAGGAAAGATGTCAATAAAACTGGGAGAGTAAAGAGAAGATTTACTAAAATGTTGCCTGGGTTTCATCTCCTAAGTTACAGAGAAAGGTTGAACAAGTTAGGTCTTCATTCTTTGGAGTGTAGAAGGTTGAAGGGGGACTTGATAGAGGTATTTGAAATTATGAGGGGGATAGATAGATTTGATGTGGATAGGCTTTTTCCATTGAGAGTGAGGGAGATTCAAACAAGAGGACACGAGTTGAGAGTTAAAGGGCAAAAGTTTAGGGGTAACATGACAGGGAACTTCTTTACTCAGAGAGTGGTAGCTGTGTGGAATGAGCTTCCAGCAGAACTGGTTGAGGCAGGTTCAATGTTTTCATTTAAAGTAAAATTGGATAGCTATATGGACAGGAAAGGAATGGAGGGTTATGGGCTGAGTTCAGGTCGGTGGGACTAGGTGAGAGTAAGAGTTCGGCACGGACTAGAAGGGTTATACAGTTACCATTCACTTTTTAATTCAGATATAAAGTTCCATAAGGTATGGGGACCTTTTCTTGAATATTTTCATAATTCTCACGTAGATTGACAAGTGTATGTTTTTTCTTCCCTTGATAGTCAGATCCTGCATTTCCAGCTTTCTTTGATTCTTTGATTAGTCAGCAGGCTGCTTTTTTTATTAGTGATTTCTCTTTTTACTACAATATATAGATCTGGGGTGATAAAAGTTTATCTCAAATGTCCTTTTAAATACTTATATTATAATAGTTGGCTTGGAGTTGGATCGTGGGTGGGTTGGGTGCTTTCCTTTCTAATTTTTCATTTTTAATATGGGTGACTTGCTCATTTGTTAAGACATGTATTATTGTTATTTTTGTCTGTATTGCAATGATCCCTCTATTTACACCATTGTTTTTTTTTTCTTCGACACTGTTCGTAGAAAACTAAAAAAGACTTTAAAAAATCATGACCTCACGGATAGAAAGGTCGACAACAAGAGGAGGTAGAACAAGCAACAGACACAAAATGCTGGAGGAACTCAGCAGGCCAGGCAGCATCTATGGAAAAGAGTACTAATGCTGAGTTCCTCCAGCAATTTGTGTGTGTTGCTTGGATTTCCAGCATCTGCAGATTTTCTCTTGTTTGTGACTGGAGGCAGAACAAAGGTGATTTTCTCAACAGCTGATGTAAAAGATTTTGTTCCCTTTCTCCGAGTTCCCGATCCTTGCATTTAGACAGCTGGAGCTCAGCTCTGTCTGAGAGATCCATCGGTTCCCATTCCCTCATCAGCCGGAAGCTCCCCGGGGCCCGTGTACGGATGGTGGGGCTGAGAGAGAGGGAAGAGAGCAGGACTGTCCCGGGATTGCGGGTCACGGAGTCCGGAGCTCACAGCAACTACCCGAAGTCGGTGTTGAAAACGCCCGCCCGGTGAGACCCCCAACCCGGAGATCCCTTCTTACCTCAACCGATCATCCGGGGCCTTTTGTGCACCGCGCGCTGGTGAGCTCGAGCTTGGTCGGTTTAACGGCTGGGCTACTAATCACGTGACCAGCCCCTTCCCCCACCGCTGTCAACAGAGGAGTCAGGCGCTGCTCTATTCCCATTGGTGCGAAGCGATGTCAATCACCGTTTCCAACCAATAGCGGAGGCGGACCAACCGAGAGGGCGTTACCCCCGCTGACACCGTCTCCCGAACTTTCCGTCACGGCGGGACAACCGTCAAAGTAAATGTCCGCTTTCTGATTTATTTCCATTTCCCTCCGAGGGAAGTTGGGGCGTTTGTGAAGCGTCTCCTGCGGCCGGAGTCTGATGTGTCGCTGAGAGGTAGGAGGAGACCGCTCGGCCCGTCGGTTTGATGCCGGTTCCCCGGGGAGGGAGAGGGGGATTTTATTGAAAGGATGAAGACGGTGAGAGAGGGGGCGGACAGGATGTTTGTCCCGGTGGGGACAGGAGGGGCTCATCTGTGGAAATGTCTGAGCCCACGGTGGTGGCGAGCAGAGGGATTCACCACATTGGGGGGCAAACACCGGCAGACTGTTGCCCTGCAAGCGGGGCCAATGGTCCGGGCAAAGTGACAATTATTTGTGTTTTGTTGAGACTGTACCTGGAATATGGTGTAAAATCCCGCTCCCCACACTAACACGGGTCATACAGACCAAAGAACAAACTGCCGGAGGAACTCAGTGGGTCGGGCAGCATCTGTGGAGGGAAATGGACCGTCAACATTTCGGGCCGAGACCCTCCCTCTGGACTGAGAGTGGACGGGAAATAGTCAGAGAAAAGAGGTGAGGGGTGGGGATGGGGCAAGAGCTGGGGAGTGAGAGGTGGATCCAGGTGAGGGGGAGGTGGGAAGGTGGAAATAGTGACGGGGGTGGGAGGTGAGTGGTTGGGGCAACACGGGGCTGCAGAAGATGGAAATTAATTCCATAGAGGATTAACAAAGAGGTAAGAGAGTATTTGACATGGAGAGTGCAATGAAGATTCACCAGACTGATCCCTGGAGTGGTGGGGTCATCATATGAAGAAAGATCAAATGCGATAACCCTTTCATTTGGAGAATCGAGGACTGAGAGGTGAACACATTGAAATGCACAACGTCATTACCGGTTGAACCAGGGATCCCAGTCTCTGAAAAAGGGGGTGGACTGTCTGGACTGAGATGAGGGGAAATGTCTCCACTCCGAGGGGGGTGAATGTCTGTAAATCCCCACCACAGAGGCTGGTGAAGACTCAGTGATCATCCTCACATAAAACAGAGTTCGGCAGATGTGTGGAGACCGGAGGGATCGAGGAAATGAGGATCGGGCAGAAACATGTGGCTGAGATGGGAGAGCAGCCGTCATCTTGTTGATGGTTAGAGGGGCTGAATGGCCACCTCCTGCTGTTTCTCACTTGATGTTTCAGTGTTCCTGTCCAGTGAGGCTGGAGGAATGTGAATAGAAATTAGTGTTTATACACACGGACGGATTTAAATGAAACCTGCACATTTCTGTTTTGGGTCTGAATTGTGTGTTGGACCGGGATGGGAATCGAGCCTGTGACTCTGTGACCTGGGGGTGGAGGGAAAGGGACAGGGATGATCTGGAGGGAAAAAGTAAAAATGTATCTGGTGTAAATATGGAATAATGTGGGAAATGCAGCGGATGGTTCGGGCAGCGTGTGAGGGGCGAGGAGCAGAGTCACCGGTTCAGGTGGGAGACCCTCCACCCATCACGTGATCCTGTGTCCTGTTCACATTTTCCCGCAGATCTGCAGCATCTGCGGGTCACTGCTCTACGTGTCCGTGTAGCTTCATCTTTCGCCCATTCAGACAAGGCAGTGAGATCCGGATCTGTCACGTCCTCTCGTTGTGGGTGGACAATGATTTTTTCTGCAATATTTTCAGCATGTTTCCATATAATCACATAACAATTACAGCACGGAAACAGGCCATCTCGGCCCTTCTAGTCCGTGCCGAATGCTTACCCTCACCTCGTCCCAGGCCTCAGATCATAACCACTGGGCTGAGGCCCAAGACTAGGTCTCATTCCACTGTTTGTACCTGCTGAAGTGCAGCCAATGTTTTTGGGTGTCCGACCCATTTATGTGAGAATTTAGCCTTTTATATTTTCTGAGCTTCTCATAAGTTTAGTTATACTTTAGTACCGTTTAGTTAAGCTTCACTCCAGAATTTCAAAAGCAACAACCCATTCAGTCAAATAGTTCCACACATTTAAAATAGTTTATTACATTTTTTAATTTTGTACTACTTATATAATTTAACTATTTAATGTGTATGTTCTTATTTTAAATCACAATGGTTAAAATCTATTGTTATGAATTAGGTTCTATTGCTGCCGCAGAGACAACGAATTACATGACATCTGCCGGTGCTATTAAACCTGATTCTGATAATTGGTCTGGGAGACCCACCACCGGTCACCTGATCCCAGTTACCACAGATCGTAATGCGAGATTGAAGCCTTTTCTATTTATTTGTGTTCCTCAGTTCAGTTAAGTTTCCCTCTGTGGTTCCAAAGCAGAAGCTCAGTCTGTCTAATATTTCCACACAATTAAAATGGGGAATTTGTTTATTCTTATCACGTACTGAGCTACAGTGAAAATCTTGCCTGATGTACCATCCACACAGATCGATACATTACAACAGTACATTGAGCTGATATACGACAAAACAATAACTGTAACAAGGCATTATGGCTGCAGAGAAAGTGCAGTGCAGATAGACATATGGTGCAGGGTCACGTCGAGTTACACTGTGAGGTCGAGTCCATTTTATTGGACTGGAGACCATTAATTTGGCTGACAACCGCAGACAGGAAGCTGTCCATGGGCCTGGTGAATCTAAGGTGGGGGTTTATATGGGAGGCAGGGTTTGAGGGTCGGCACAACATTGTGGGCCGAAGGGCCTGTACTGTGCTGTACTATTCTATGTTCTATGTTCTATAAACAATAGTTAACAGTGGTATGTGTATATATGTGTGTAAATATAACTCCCACCCTACTGAGCTCGGGGGAAACAAGGCTTGGAGTCTTGAGACGGTAAAGTATGAAAGTTCAGCTTAACCACAGAATAGGTGATGAGAGAGAGATATTTGTAATCCAGGGTAAATGTTGAGAGAAGGCAATTATGTCAAATTCCACAGTTTCCACGGTGGTAAAACAAGAGAACAGTCGCTGTAGAATTTATCCGTCGTCGTTCTAAATCCACATACGAATAATCACCGAAAGTGACTTGTCACAAGGGGTATCATCTTCAAGTGAATTACCACACCACACCCAGGCAAGGGTTAACACATAAGTGGTCTTCACAGGATACCCCAAATCCGATCCACTCCTACAGATCAAACGAGGTGACAACCACACATTCAAAGTATGCTGAATCGATAATTAACCCAACCTTGTGGGCAGAGGAAATTTCTAAACAGTGACCCTTGGCTACTAGTTCCCTTGTTTTGAACCTTCCATTTTTCCTCCTTTATCTCCATCTGACTCTGAGTGTCTGTGTCCTCGGTTAAAACTAAACAAGCTGTGAGCAATGTAAACAAGATGCAAGTCAGACTGATTCGCCTTAATCTCTCTCCCTCTTAAAATGACAGCCCACAGCAAATGAAACCTAGGGATTCATAACAACGATCACTCCCCATTGTGAACTGACTGGTGTGCCAGTAGGTGGGATGAATGAGTGAACCCTTTCCCACATTCTTTGCAGGTGAATGGCTTCTCCCCAGTGTGAACTCGCTGATGTCTCTGTAGGGTGGATGATCGAGTGAATCTCTTCCCACATTCTGAGCAGCTGAATGGCTTCTCCCCAGTGTGAACTCGCTGATGTACCATAAGGGCAGAAGAGTGAGTGAATCTCTTCTCACAGACTGAGCAGGTGAACGGCTTCTCTCCAGTATGAAGTCGCTGATGACTCTGTAGGTTGGATGATTGAGTGAATCCCCTCCCACAGACTGAGCAGGTGAATGGCTTCTCCCCAGTGTGAACTCGCTGATGAATCTGTAGGTCGGATGACCGAGTGAATCTATTCCCACATACTGAGCAGGGAAACGGCTTCTCCCCAGTGTGAACTCGTTGATGACTCTGTCGGTCGCATGACCGAGTGAATCCCTTCCCACAGACTGAGCAGGTGAACGGCTTCTCCCCAGTGTGAACTCGCTGATGACTCTGTAGGTTGGATAACTGAGTAAATCTCTTCCCACATTCTGTGCAGGTGAACGGCTTCTCCCCAGTGTGAACTCGCTGATGACTCCGTAGGTGGGATGATTCAGAGAATCTCTTCCCACATTCTGAGCAGGTGAACGGCTTCTCCCCAGTGTGAACTCGCTGATGACATTGTAGGTGGGATGACCGACTGAATCTCTTCTGACAGATTAAGCAGGTGAACGGCTTCTCCCCAGTGTGAACTCGCTGATGTACCAGTAGGGTGGAAGACTGAGTGAATCTCTTCCCACAGACTGAGCAGGTGAACGGCTTCTCCCCAGTGTGAACTCGCTGATGACTTTGTAGGTGGGATGACCGAGTGAATCTATTCCCACATACTGAGCAGGTGAACGGCTTCTCCCCAGTGTGAACTCGCTGATGTACCAGTAGGGTGGAAGAGTGAGTGAATTCCTTCCCACAGTCTGAGCAGGTGAACGTCCACTCCCTGGTGTAAACACGCTGGTGAGCCATTAGGTCAGACGACTGAGTGAATCCTTTCCCAGAAATTCAGCAGATGACCAGCATCTGCCCGGTGTGAACTGACTGGTGTGTCCACAGGTGAGACCACTGACTGAATCCTTTCTCACACACAGAACAGGTGAAAGGCCTTGCCCAGTGTGAACTTGCTGATGTACGTTCAATTGAGATGACCGAATGAATCGATTCCCACTGTTTGAGCAGGTGAACGGCCTTTCTCCTGTATAAAATGACGACAGTGCCAGTCTGTCAGATGATCGAGTGAATCCCTCCCCACTGTCTGAGCAGGAAGGATGGTCGATTGAATCCCTTGCTCCACTTCTTAAATGTCTAGACAGAGACAGCAAAACTGGTGTTTGAGATTCCTGGAGACAAATTACTTCTCGTTTTAACCTGTAAAAAGATTTACAAAATCCATCAATGGATGTACGACAACATTTCAGATGAGATTACTTGAGTTGCCAAGGTTTGTTCTGGTATCACACTGTTACAGTGAGGTTCAACCCAAGTTGGACAGAGAAATCATCTCCTGACTGGGCACAGTGCTGGTATCTGGAATGACCATCAATTCCCTGATGCTCTTCCTGTCTCTATAAGAATGGGGCACTTCTGCCATCTCCAGTTTGTTCCTTGGCTCAGTTTGACTCTCTCCATTGGTGTTATTCCCTGTTCCTGCTGAGCCACATGGGTGCCTGGCCCCACAGTAACTGAAACACTCTCGCGCAAATAGTCGAGAGTGCAACTGGGATTTTCTTGTATTAACTTAAGGTGCCACAGTTTTAACGGCATATGAAAAATTCCTGCTGAGATGAATGGTTGGTCCACACAGCTGTTAAAAGGACTTAGAGTGAATTTTTGTATTATTTCAGGTTCTTGTCACAGTCATAGAAAATTACAACACAGAAACAAGCCCTTTGGGCCATCTAGTTTGTGCTGAACTACTTAAACTGCCCAATCCCATACCACTACCATCCAGGTACCAATGCAGACCTCTTAAATGTTGAAATTGAGCTCACATTCACCACTTGTGCTGGCTGCTCATTCCACACCCGGATGACGGTCTGTGTGCAGAAGTTTCCCCTCATGTTCCCCTTAACGTTTCACCTTTCACCCTTAACCCATGGCCTCTAGTTGTAGACCCACCATCTCAGTGGTAAAAGCCAGCTTGCATTTACCGTATCTATAACCTTCGTAATTGTCGTATACCTCCATCAAATCTCCACTCAATCTTCTACGTTCCAAGGAATAAAGTCCTGACCTGTCCACTCTTTCCTTATAACCCAAGTCCTCCAGACCTGGCAACATCCTTGTGAATTTTCTCTGAACTCTTTCAACCCCTTTTACATCTTTCCTGTAGGTTGGTGACCAAAACTGCACACAATACTCCAAATTAGGCCTCACCAATGTCTCGTGCAGCGTGAACATAACATCCATCTCCTGTACTCAGTACTTTGGTTCATGAAGGCCAATATGCCAAAATCTTTCTTTCCGTCCCTATTTAACTGTGACACCACTTTCAGTGAATTATGGACATGTATTCCCAGATCCCTTTCTTCTGCAGCACTCCTCAGTGCCCGACCATTCACTGTGTAAGACCCAGGTCCTACCAAAATGCAACACCTCGCACTTGTCTCCATTAAATTCCATTTTGCATTTCTTCACCCATTTTTCCATCTGGTCCAGGTCGCACTGCAAACCATGATAGTCTTCCTCGCTGTCCACTACACCCCCAGTCTTGGTGTCATCCACAAATTTGCTGATCCAGTTAACCACACTATCATCCAGATTACTGATATAGATTACAAACAGTAACAGATCCAGCACTGATCCCTGTGGCACACCACTAGTCACAGGCCTCCGGTCAGAGAGGCAACCATCTGCTACCACACTCTGGCTTCTCCCAAAGACAGTGACTCACCCAATTTACTATCTCATCTTGAATGTTGAGTGACTGAACCTTCTTGACCAACCTCCCATATGAGACTTTGTCAAGTGCCTTGCTAAAGTCCATGTAGACAACATCCACTGCCTTGCCTTCATCCACTTTCCTGATAACTTCCTCGAGAGACTCTATAAGATTGGTTAGACATGACCTACTGCCTATCCTTAATCAGTCCACATCGATCCAAATACTTGTATATCCGTCTCCTGCACACACATTCCAATAACTTTCCCACTACTAATGTCGGGCTCACCAATGTATAAATTCCTAGTTTATTTTTAGAGCCTGTCTTGAACAGCGGAGCAACATTGGCTGTCCTGCAATCCGTCACCTGTCCATCACCTGTCACGAAGGATGATTTAAATATCTGTGCATGGGCCCCGACAATTTCTGCACTTGTCTGCCGCAGAGTCCCACGGAACAACTTGTCAGGCCCTGGGGGTTTTTCCACGCTAATTTGCCTTAAGACAGCAAACACCTCCACCTCTGTAATCTGTACAGGGTCCATGAAGTTGATGCTGCTTTCCCTCACTTCTATAGACTCTGTGACCATCTTCTGAGTAAATACGGATGCAGAAAATATCTCCCCCATCTATTTTGTCTCCTCATATCGATTACCATTCTGACCTTCCAGAGAATTAATTTTTCCCCTTGCCATCTTTTCACACTTAACATATCTGTAGAATCCATGAGGATCCTCCTTCACCTTGTCTGCTGGGGCAACCTCATGTCTTCTTTGTCTTTCATAAGTGTTCACCTGAATTTCCTGTACTTCATAAGTACCCCATTTGTTCCTATCTGCCCATACCTGGTATGCGCCTCCTTTTTATTGATCTGGGAGATGAAAGCCAAAGGGGTGATGGCGCTGCATGGTGGGAGGAGGGGGTAGGGGAGGGTTAAACTAAAGTTGCAGGGGAATGGGGGCCTGAATATCAGAACAGATAGTAGAGGTGTTGTGGAGACAGATGTTGTTCAGTCCTTAGGCAAAGTCAGGAATTAAAAACATTGAGCATGGTGCAGTGAATATGCTCAATCCTGTATATTTCAATACAGGGAGAGCGTAGGAAAGGCGGATGTGTTCAGGGCATGGATCAACACCTGGAATTATGACACTAGGAAATGGCAACTGTGGACTGGGACAGGCTGCTTTATGGCAAAGGTGTGCTTGGTAAATGGGAGGCCTTCAAACCGAAATTTTGAAAGTACAAGGCGGGTATGTGCCTGTCAGAATAAAAAGTAAAGATAGAAACTGTAGGGAACCTTGGTTTTCAAGAGATATTGAGACCCTGGTGAAGCACAAAATGGAGTTGTAGAACAGGGACAGGCAGGTAGGTTCTTATGGAGTTTAAGAAATGCAACAGAACACATAAGAAATAAATCAGGATGGCTAAAAGGCATGAGATTCCCCTTGCAGGAAAGATGAGGGATAATCCTCAGGGATTCTGGAGATAGATTAAGAGCAAATGGATTGCAATGCACAAAATTGGTCCTCTGGAAGACCGGAATGGCAATCCATGTGTGGAACCAAAGCAGATGGGGGAGATCTGAGTATGGAATGAGCTGCCAGATGAGGTGGTAAATGCGGGTTCTTTTTTAACATTTAAGAATAAATTGGACAGATACGTGGATGGGAGGTGTATGGAGGGATATGGTCCGTGTGCAGGTCAGTGGGACTAGGCAGAAAATGGTTCGGCACAGCCAAGAAGGGCCAAAGGGCCTGTTTCTGTGCTGTAGTTTCTATGGTTCCTTGGTTCTATCTCAAATATATTTTTCATCTCATTTACTCAGGAGATGGACACAGGGTCTATGGGATTGTGGAAAAGCGGTATTAAAATCGTGGACCCTGTACGGATTAAAGAAGAGGAGGTGATTGCCATCCTGAGGCAGATTAGGGTGGATAAATCTCTAGGGCATGACAAGGTGCTCCCTTGGACCCCACGGGAGGCAGTGCAGAAATCGTTGGAGCCCTAGCAGATATAACTAAATCATCCTTAGTGACAGGGGAGTTATCACAGGATTGTAGGATAGCCAAAGTCATTTCGCTCTTCAATAATAGCAGAGAAATCTACAGCATACTCCAGGCCATTCAGCCCACAATGTTCTGCCAACCATATAACTTACTCTAGAAACTGCCTGGAATTTCCCTAGCACATAGACCTCTATTTGACTGAGGTCCGTGCACCTATCTAAGAGACTGTTAAAAGACCCTATTGTATCTGCCTCTACCACTACCGCAGGCAGTGCATCCCACACACCCACCACTCTCTGTGTAAAAAAACTTACCCCTGACATCCCCTCAGTATCTATTTCCAATCGCTTTAAAACTATGCCCCCTCGTGTTAGCCATTTCAACCCTGGGGAAAAGCCTCTGGCTATCCACACGATCAATGCCCTCATCATCTAATACACCTAAAAAAGGCTCCAAACATAAACAAAGAAATTATACATTACTTTGAAGATTTGTCAGAAGCATACAAAATTATGAGGGTATAGATCGGGTAAATGCAAGCAGCTTTTTCCACTGAGGTTGGGTGGGATGACAACCAGAGGTCATGGGTAAGTGGGGAAGGAGAACATGTAATGGGAACATGTGGAAAAGCTCTTCACTGAAATGGTCGTGAGAGTGTGGAATGAGATGTCAGCACAAGTGGTGAATATGAGCTCGATTTCACAATTAAGAGAAGTTTGATAGGTACCTGGATGGTCGGGGTATGGAGGGAGATGGTCCTGGTGAAGGTAGTTGCATTAGACAGATTAAATGTTTTTTTACCATTGACTAGATGGGTCAAATACCCTGTTTCCGTACCGAACTACTCCATATTTTTATGACAGACAAGCTGGACAAACTTGTTTGGAAGGGAAAAGGTAGGAGTGACAACGAAGCAGCAATGGCTGGAGTTTCTGGGAGCAATTCGGGAGCTGAGTGATCGATACATCCCAAAGAAGTGGAAGCATTGGAAATGCAGGAGGACACAACTATGGATGAAATGAGAAGCCAAAGCCAACATAAAAGCAAAAGAAAGGGCAAACAAAAGAGCAAAAGCTATTGGGAAGCTTTTAGAAACCAACAGAAGACGATTAAAAAAAAAGTCAGATGAGCTCAGGGGGTGGAATTATGATATTGTAGTCACTAATGAGTCTTGGTAGCACCCAACAGTCTGAGGCATTTAGAAGAACAAAATATCCGGGGCCTCAATATCTCTTGAAAACCAAGGTACAATATGATAATTCCCCGTTCTGAGCTCATCTGGCTTTCCTACGATGCTTCTTGCATTGTGATATACACAGCTCAGCACATTCATCGCACCATGCTCAACCATTTGATTGCTGACTCTGTCTGAGGTCTGAGCAACATCTGACGGGTGTCAAGAAAACAACCTCCCCTCATTGTCACAAAAACAAAGGAGCTGATTGTGGACGACAGGAGGAATGGAGACAGGCTAACCCCTATTGACATCAATGGATCCGGGGTTGAGAGGGTGAACAGCTTTAAGTTCCTCAGCATAAACATCACCGAGGATCTCACATGGTCTGTACATACCGGCTGTGTTGTGAAAAGAGCACAACAGCAGCTCTTTCACCTCAGACGGTTGAAGAAGTTTGGGATGGGGCCACAAATCCTAAGAACATTCTACAGGGACACAATTGAGAGCATCCTGACTGGCTGCATCATTGCCTGGTATGGGAACTGTACTTCCTTTAATCGCAGGAACCTGCAGAGAGTGGTGCGGACAGCCCAGCGCATCTGTAGATGTGAACTTCCCACTATTCAGGACATTTACAGAGACAGGTGTGTAAAAAGGGCCCAAAGGATATTGGGGACCCAATTCACCACAACCACAAACTATTCCTGCTGCTACCATCCAGGAAACGGTACCACAGCAAAAGGACCCACAGGCTCCGGGACATCATCTTCCAGCAGGCCATCAGACTGATTAATTCATGCTGATATAATTGCATTTCTATGTTATATTGACTGTCCGATGTACAAACTATTTATTATAAATAACTATAAATTACACATTGCACATTAGTCGGAGACATAACGTAAAGATTTCTACTCCTCATGTATATGAAGGATGTATGTAATAAAGTCAATTCAATTCAATTCACCCTCCCCACTATCTGTTCTGTCAGTCTGGCTCCCATTCCCCCTACAACTTATTTTAACCACATCACCCCTCCTCCCACACTAGCACTAGCGAGCCTCACCACTGGGATATTAGTCCCCTCACTAACGAATCCCCTCTCACCCCTTTGACTTTCCTCTGTCAGTAATCCCCCCAACAGTTTCTAAAGTGGATCCACCTGTTGTTGTGTGGGATGGACACAAGATTACTCTGCGATGGTTATTTAACCTCATTCCCCTTCCTGATTCTCACCCAGTTTCCAGTATCCTGCACTTGGGTGTAACTCACCTCTCTTCATGTCATATATATCACACCCTCTGACTCCCAGCTGATCCGGAATTCATCCATTTCAAGTTCCAACTCTGTAAAGTGCAGAGTTACAAGCTGCAGCTGGATGTACATCTTGTAGGTGAGGGCATCAGGGACACAGGAGGTCTTCCCACCTTCCCACCAATGTCCCCTCTAATTTGTAATGACCAGCGTATACATAAAGCTTGTACTGTGCATTTTTTTAACTCAGTGACAACATGGGCACAGTGAATTTTAAATAGAGAGCCATTCATTTTAACAGCTAGCAAATCACTGTCAATAAGAACTGTGATCTCCTCTGGGTTTGATCAAGTTCATCTGCACTCTCACACAACCTGTATAGTAGGCCTGTAGCAGGTAATGAAGGATTTTCTCTCCACAGCTGTTCCACACCGTCCATATGTGATTTGCTTGCTAAATGACTCTTAAATTAAAAAGTCAGATTTCCAACTATCACTCCACTTCTTCCCACTTGCAAATTCTCCAGCAACCTTTACATCGCCACAATACACACAGTTAACACCAGTTTCTGTATTGTACATAAATATTTCCCCTGAACCCTCCTCCAGGTGACTGATGGTGGTGAACTCAGTGATGGCAATGCCAGTGAATATGAAGGGAAGGGCAGTAGTCTGTCTCATTGGAGTCTGGCACATTTGTGATGTGAAAGCTACTTGTTGCCCAGGGCAAAGGTGTTTGATATCATTATGTACCCAGAGAGAATGGGACAAAACATGTTCTCACGGGTAGAAAAGTCCAGAACAAGAGGGGGTAGAACAAGCAACAGACACAAAATGCTGGAGGAACTCAGCAGGCCAGGCAGCATCTATGGAAAAGAGTACTAATGCTGAGTTCCTCCAGCAATTTGTGTGTGTTGCTTGGATTTCCAGCATCTGCAGATTTTCTCTTGTTTGTGACTGGAGGCAGAACAAAGGTGATTTTCTCAACAGCTGATGTAAAAGATTTTGTTCCCTTTCTCCGAGTTCCCGATCCTTGCATTTAGACAGCTGGAGCTCAGCTCTGTCTGAGAGATCCATCGGTTCCCATTCCCTCATCAGCCGGAAGCTCCCCGGGGCCCGTGTACGGATGGTGGGGCTGAGAGAGAGGGAAGAGAGCAGGACTGTCCCGGGATTGCGGGTCACGGTGTCCGGAGTCACAGCAACTACCCGAAGTCGGTGTTGACAAATAATCGCCCGCAAATTTCCTCTTACCTGTACCGATCCTCCTGAGGCCCTCTGTATGCTGTGCGCATGCGTGAATTCGACGTCATCAATCCAGACGCCTGCGCATTTGATCGGCGCTTCAGCGGCAGCGAAACTTTAGACGCAGAGTTTTATGGGTAATCACGGTGCCATTAACTGTTTCTGCAAACACCGGTTTCATGTCCATATCTCAGTTTTTTTGTGTGTATAGAAAATTCAGCAGCTGTTTTAACGCAGAAAGCGGCTGCCATAAGCAATATAGTCAATATCAACGTGTATCTAATGCCAAAGTACAATCCTCTTACAAATACAGATATGAAACACAAGAGATTCTGCAGTTGCTGGAAATACAGAGACGCACACACACAAAATGCTGGAGGAACACTGCAGTTCAGGCAGCAGCTAAGCAGAGGAGTACACAGTCTAGGCATGCTGAAGGGGCTCGGCCTAAATGTTGTCTATTTATTCTCTCCACATTTGCTGCCTGATCTGTTGATTTCCACCAGTAATTTGAAAAAAATAACCAACTTTTTTTCGATCAAGCAGTTTCCAAATGTTTCTGATCTTTCACTTGTTGCCACATCATGCTGGTCTCATTTCTCTTCCTCCTCGTAAACTCCAGACCCCATCTCTCTCTTGAGACCCAGAGCCCTGAATCAGGCTGGCAACCCTTTGGTTTCTGACTCTGCACATTCAAAGACTCTGCACACTCGCTGGTCTGCTGCCAAACTTTAGAGGTACATTGCAACAACCCATCTGTCTGAAGCACAGTCCTTTGAAATGAGTGAAAATGACCCAAACATTGAAAACAGCAGGGAAGAAAGAGTTTAACCAACTTCGTCCTGAGCCCTGGGGAAAATCAAAACCACAGTGAGCTCATCGTCTTATGCAGACTGGAGAAAATGATGCAGGAAATTCATGCAGGTGTATAGGATGATTAGAGGCATTGGTCGTGTGGATAGTCAAAGGCTTTTTCCCAGGGCTGAAACGGCCAACATGAGGGGGCATAGGGTTAAGGTGATTGGAAGGAGGTACAGAGGAGATGTCAGAGCTAAGTTTTTTTTAAAACAAAGAGTAGTGTCTGTGTGGAATGCACTGTCAGCGACGTGGCAGAGGCGGATAAAATTGGGTCTTTTAAGAGACTCTTAGATAGCTACATGGAGATTAGGAAAATGCAGGGCTATGCGGTAGGGTAATTCGCGGCAGTTTCTAGAGTAAGTTACCCACAACCTCGGGCCAAATTGTCTGTAATGTGCTGTAGATTTCTATGAAGTTTATAAAGTTTATGAAATTCAAGGGAAGTCTCCTATCCCACGCAGTGGTGACTGGCTGCAATCTGTCATCACAGGGAGGGTGAGAGGGGAACGGCAAGGATAGATTTTCATATACTGATATGGAACAGAAACATGGGCAGGGACCAGACGGGCTGAGTGGCCTCTCTGGTGTACATTGTGAGTGTGGTAGAGACAGTAAGTACCTGAGACACGGGATATGACAGAGAACTGATTTATCTTTCAAAGATCCACAATATTAAACATCAATCTAGTTTAAGGCTAACATCAGCAGAACGGACTCCTCCAATGCTCAGTGACCAGGGTTCAGTCCTGGGTGCGATGAGCAGCCGCAAGAACTGCAGAATCTGTCAGTAACAATCCCTCATGACCCTGCAGCTGCCTTCAGTCACCGTGATGGTTAAACATTTAACACAGAGCTAATTTGACCTTCCTCCCTGATGTGAAGTTGCTGGTGTTGCAGCAGCTGGGATGATTGAGTAAATCTCTTTACTCACTCCGGACAGAAATGTGGTCTCTATTTATTGTGAGCTCACTGGAGCATCACAAGGTGGGTTAACTGAATGAGTCTCTTCACACACACGGAGCAGGTGAACGGCCGCTTCCCAGTGAGAAGCTGTTGGTGTATCTGGGATGTCCCACTGAATCCCTTCCAAAATGAGAGCCAGTGAATGACGTCACACTGCTATAACGTCATGGCAATGTATCCAATCAGATCACGGACATGGACACGTGACCGGGCTCTCCTTGTAGCGAGTGGGGCGCTGTCTTCTCCAGCATCTCCGTCTCCACATTCAAGGATCGGCGGCATTCAAGCGCTGGTGAACTGACAGATACAGCGGGACTAACGTGCTGTTGTGTTTGAGATTCGCATACACAAATCCTTTGCCTTTTCTGCCCTGTTAATAGTTTACAAAGCACGTCAAGTGAGTGAAGAACATTTCAGCTGGGATAATTTTAGTCTCCTGGTGACGTCTAATAGAAACTCTGTCACAGCTCAAAACAGTTTGGAGGAACAACACCTCATCCTCTAACTGGCCACAGTTCAGACATTCCTGCACAATATCAAACTCTCCGCAAAGCAAAGGAAAAAAAAATCAAACACCAAATGTGCAGAGAGAGAAATATCGTGCAAGCAACTACAGTGCACGAGCGTGCACGGCCACGAGACAGTCGTCACTGTTGTCTCGGTTCAGCGCAGAGACGAGTAAACCGGGGAGGGGTTCAGGGGAGCGAGGGAGTGACGGGCGCGCTGACATGTGGCGGGAGGGGAGGGGATGACGGAGAGCGGGAACTGTATAGAGGAGTGAGGGGTTGTCGGAGACGGCGTGGGCGTACGGGAGGAGGGGGTGCCGGAGGAGGGGGTGCCGGAGGCGGGGGGTTGTTTGTAGGGATGGGAGGGTGCGACAGATACGCTAAAGTGTATAGCGAGTGGAGGGGTGACCGAGGCTCTGAACTGGAAACGGGAGAGAGGAGTTCACAGAGGCTGATTGCGGCGCAGGGCAGGTAGGGCTGACGGAGTTGGGGAGGGCTGTGGAGGCGGGTGGAGGTATGCGAAGTGGTGTACCGTTGGTAGAAATGGTGGAGAGGGGCGAAGGAATGTCCATCTCTCACCGATTTTCCTCCCCTCTCTAGAGGTCGATAAAGGATACACACACAAGTACTTCCAACCTGAAATGTTTGTTGCGCTTTGTAGAGACCCGCTGCTGACTCGCATTGAAAGGAAACGACATGGGGATCGATTGTCTACTTCAATAACTCTACATCGTATCCAAGAGAATCCTCCGCAGTAATGTGCATATCCGCGATGTGAGGTGGGTCCTTACCTTCCAGGATCATCCACCCGGCTTCTTCAATGCTGTAATAACTTTTATCACTGGCTTTCTGGGACATTGTTTGTGGTTAGAGAGAACACAAATGCATTGCTGAAGTCCCCAGTAGTGTCATCTGCTGGATCTCTCAATAATTTGCAGTGTAGCCCCCCAGGCTCTGGAAGATTATCCACCTTAACGCTCTTTAAGAGACAGGGCACGATCTCCTTATTGGCGCAGTACAAATTTAAAAGGCATTTTCGATACGTACAGGATACTGAAAGTTTAGTCACAGACTTTTCCAGTCGGGAAAATACCCTTCAGCCCAGGTGCCAAAGCGATTGAGATGTACATTCAAGCTGATTCCTTCTTCAGAGGAGATGGGTCAGACGTAGGCAGACGAAACGAGTTTAGGTCGTCACCTGGTCCACACAGAAGAGCTGGGCTGAAGGGCCCGTGTGAACGTTAAAAGGGAAGGATCTCGTCCGAAATATCAAATCTATATATCTCAATAAATCCTGGCTGACCTGCTAAGTTTCTTGACATCCACCGAGATGCAACACAAAGCGTGATAGGAAGTCATTCCTGCCTGTGGCCATCAAACTTTACAACTCCTCCCTTGGAGGGTCAGACACCCTGAGCCAATAGGCTGGTCCTGGACTTATTTCCTGCATAAATAATTTACATACTACTATTTAACTATTTATGGTTTTATTACTATTTATTATTTATGGTGCAACTGTAACGAAAACTAATTTCCCCCGGGATCAGTAAAGTATGACTATGACTATGGCTATGACTATGACTATTATGCATTCTGTTCTGGTTAGCATTCGGTAGAAAAGATGTTTTGTGCTGGAAGACTGCAGAGGAGATTCACCGGGATTGCTGGGTAGATGTCATGGGGTGAGATCGGGTTGTGTTGATGTCTGGTGTTAATCTACAGAGGGACCTTGGGATCCAGTTCACAGCTCCCTGACAGTGGCTGCACAGGATAACGGGATGGTAAAGAAGGCGTACGGCCTGTTTGCTTTCAGTAGTCGCGGCACTGAGTTCCAGTGTCAGGTTGTTATGTTGCAGTTTTATAAATCACTCCTTGAACCGCATCTGGCCTATCAGAGGAAAATGAGGATGCTTTGGACGGTGAGTAGAAGAGGCTTAACAGGAGCTGCCTGGATAAGGGGAGACTGGGCAACCTAGGGATGTTTTCTCTGGAGTAGCGGACGCTGAGAAAGGCCACACAGAAGAGTCTGGGAATATGGGATGTACAGACAGAGTGGGCAGACGGCATCTATTTTCCCTAAAGGAAGAAATGTCTATTGTCAGAGGGCATGCAGTTAAAGTGAAAGGGGGAAACCACATCACATACAAGAGAAAACCTTCCGATGCTGGAAATCCAAAACAACACACACACAGTGCTGGAGGGACTCAACAGGCCGGGTAGCATCTATCGAAAAAAAAGTGCAGTCGACGTTTCTGGTCGAGACTCTTTTACTCCTTTTCCGCACTATTTATTTATTTATTTGTTTATTTGTTTGTTTATTTATTATTATTTTTTTTTCTTTCTTTTTAATTGAGTAAGTATACAAAAAAGGTAAGCCATATAAACATTAATACAATGTTAAAGTATAATAAAATTCCAAAAGATAACAATACCAAAAAGAAAATACTACAAACAATGTAATTTAAGCATAAGAAACCAAGATAACATAATAGTATACTAGATTTTATATATATCAATGGAAAAAAAGAAAAAAAAAACCCACCGTGCAACTAACTAAAAGCAAAGCAAAGCAATGGGCTAACTTGAAACCAAACAGAGTTAAACTTAAAATCACGTCCTCAATCCCGACCTCCATTAAAACAGTGAAAAAAAAACAAGGGTAAATATTACATTAAATGAAAATATCGAATAAAAGGTCCCCAAATCTGTTCAAATTTAAATGAAGAATCATAAAGGTTACTTCTAATTTTCTCCAGATTCAAACATAAAATCGTCTGAGAAAACCAAAAAAAGGTAGTTGGAGCATTAAGCTCTTTCCAATGTTGTAAAATACATCTTTTCGCCATTAAAGTAAGAAATGCAATCATTCTACCGGCTGAAGGGGAAAGATTACTAGAAATTTTAGGTAGTCCAAAGATAGCAGTAATAGGGTGAGGAGAGATATCTATATTTAATACCTTAGAAATAATATTGAAAATATCTCTCCAAAAAGTTTCCAAAGTAGGGCAAGACCAAAACATATGAGTTAAAGAGGCTATCTGCCCCGAACATCTATCACAGAAAGGATTAATATGCGAGTAAAAACGCGCTAACTTATCTTTGGACATATGTGCTCTATGAACCACTTTAAATTGAATTAGGGAATGTTTAGCACAAATAGAGGAAGTATTAACTAATTGTAAAATCTGCCCCCAATCATCCACAGAAATGGTAAGCCCCAATTCCTGTTCCCAATCTACCCTAATCTTATCAAATGGAGCTTTCCTAAGTTTCATAATAATATTATAAATCATAGCCGATGCACCTTTCTGACATGGATTAAGGTTAATTATCGAATCTAAAGTATATATAGGAGGAATTTTTTTAAATTTCGTGTCATTTAGTACCATTTCCGTCCACTCCCGCTGTAATAAAACAACTTAACGCTGACTCAGAATGTTTAAAGGAGATGTTCTTTACAAGTTGTTTTTTTCATTCTCATCGTGGCGGGTGTCTGGAAGGATTGCCGAATGTGATGGTGGAGGCCGATTCGATAGAGGTTATCAGATACCACGTGAATGTGTAATAATGGAAGGATGTGCACCTTGTGTAGGCAGAAGGAACTGGTGTAGTTAGTCATGAGATTGTCAGTTCGGTTGGTTCAGAGTAACGCACTGGGCAGGAGGGCCTGTTCCCGTTCTGTACTTTTCCATGCAGGCGACACCACGGCTGTGCGGTGCGTGGCCAGGTGGTTCGGGCGTTGGGCTCACCACCTGATGGTCGTGGGTTCGAGTCTCGGCCAAGGCAGCGTGTTGTGTCTTTGATCAAGGCACTTAACCACACACCGCTCCAGTTCACCCAGCTGAGAATGGGTACCGGCAAATGCTGGGGGTTAACCTCGCGATAGACTGGTGTCCTATCCGGGGGGTGGAGGAGGGGAGGGAGTACTCGTACTCTCAGTCGCTTCCCGCCACAGAAACCGGCATAAGCACCGGCCTGATGGGCCACAGGGCTCAGGACAGACTTTAATTTTAACTTTTAACACCACGGCTGGCGTACTCTACATCTCTGGTCGCCCGCCTCAGGCAGGACGTGATTAATCTAGAAAGGCGCAGAAATGATTCACGGATTTGGATGCCGGGACCGGAGGACTCGAGTCAAAAGGAGACTGTACAGTGACTGTGCAATGATCCCAAACACTGGGGGCGATGCAACATCGATTCTCCCCTCCGCCACCACAGGCCCTACAGTCAGATTCAATTGTAGGGTGATGTTAATGGTGGAAAATGACACAAATAGTCTATAATGAAAACGGTGTGACATAATTCACAAACACCGTCATTGAATTGTTGTGTTCGCAATAAAAGGTGGTGCATGACGAAATGACCAGAGTGTAAGGGAATTATTTTTAGGTTTCCTCAAAATGGAAGTAAAGGTCTGTAGCTAATTCCCTAATGCTCAGAAAAGTCCACGGAAAGTAATAATTTATGACGTGACGCAGAGGGATCTCCATGACAACGGTCAGTAGATCCGCCGTTGCCATGCCCACCAGGTAGCGGGTGGTGCAGGTAGAGAGGCCGAACTTTCCCCGGGACAGGATGACAATCGTCACTAAATTCACCGCAGGGAGAGAGAAGGGAACAGACACTGGGCTTTATTGAACACGTTCTCCGGGAATGGATGCAGGTTCGCGTTTCAACCAAAGGTCAGGAGTGCTCGTGGCCTTGAGCAGCTCCCCATTTAACAGGAAACACGGATCAGGCTGTGTCCGAACTGCCTTCTTTATTGTGGAGATAAGACGATTTGTGGGTAATCGTCAGGAACAACCACGATCAGTATTCATCCCGCTTCCAGTTACTGATGAGGCCAGTTTCACTGTTATAACCTTGACGGCCCAGGCCCTGAAAACCCAGCATCCGAGAGAGGGATCTGGAGCGAAGCAAAACACACAAAACCCCAGAGGAACTCAACAGCTCAAGCAGCATTCATGGAATAGAACGAATACTCGAGAGGTTCCGGACCGGTCTGAGAGGTGAAGCAGGAACAAATTAGTAACCAGATGCTGAGCGGCTCCAGTAATGGATTAACTCCACGGAGCGGTTCTATTCGATGATCCGTGGACACTGGTTCAGGTGAGTAGATCCATTCTTTAAACCAACGGCAGTGGGATCTGACTGCGACAGACTTCACAGGGAGACGCGAAATACAGGTCGAGAGGAGCATTCTAATCAATAACACAGAAACCGTGAACATCACAATGTGAAACCTTCCCAGTCACGCCGTCACGGAGAACCGCCCGTCCCCAGGACTGGAACGAATCTGGAGACGGTCATACTGAAGCCCTGCTGGTCACTCCTTCCTGTAGAGCTGCCTGACCCCAACACTGATACAACAGTAGGCAAGGTCCCACTGTGTAGCTCCCAGTCACCGCTTCCCTGTGAACTTCCTGCTCAAAACACTAGGGAAGTTTTAGACAATAGACAATAGCCAATAGGTGCAGGAATAGGCCATTCGGCCCTTCGAGCCAGCACCGCCATTCACTGTGATCATGGCTGATCATCCACTATCAGTATCCAGTTCCTGCCTTATCCCCATAACCTTTGATTCCTCTATCTTTAAGAGCTCTATCCATCTCTTTTTTGAAAGCATCCAGAGACTTGGCCTCCACAGCCTTCTGGGGCAGAGTATTCCACATATCCACCACTCTCTGGGTGAAAAAGTTTTTCCTCAACTCCGTTCTAAATGGCCTGCTCCTTATTCTTAAACTGTGGCCTCTGGTTCTGGACTCACCCATTAGCGGGAAGATGCTTCCTGCCTGCAGCGTGTCCACTCCCTTAATAAACTTATATGTTTCAATAAGATCCCCTCTCATCCTTCTAAATTCCAGAGTATACAAGCCCAGTCGCTCCAATCTTTCGCCATATGACAGCCCCGCCATCCCGGGAAATAACCTCGTGAACCTCCGTTGCACTCCCTCAATAGCAAGAATGTCCTTCCTCAAATTTGGAGACCAAAACTGCGCACAGTACTCCAGGTGTGCTCTCACCAGGGCCCTGTACAGCTGCAGAAGGACCTCTTTGCTCCTATACTCAATTCCCCTTGTTCTGAAGGCCAGCATACCATTAGCTTTCTTCGGTCGAGAGCTGGACAGGTGATAGGCAAAAGGGGATACGAGAGGATCATGGGACAGGAGGTCCGGGAAGAAAGACAGGGCTGGGGGGTGACCCAGAGGATGCACAAGAGGTATATTCAGAGGGACACAGAGAGAAAAAGGAGAGTGAGAGAAAGAATGTGTGCATAAAAATGAGTAACAGATGGGGTACGAGGGGGAGGTGGGGCCTTAGCGGAAGTTAGAGAAGTCGATGTTCATGCCATCAGGTTGGAGGCTACCCAGACGGAATATAAGGTGTTGTTCCTCCAACCTGAGTGTGGCTTCATCTTTACAGTAGAGGAGGCCGTGGATAGACATGTCAGAATGGGAATGGGACGTGGAATTAAAATGTGTGGCCACTGGGAGATCCTGCTTTCTCTGGCGGACAGAGCGTAGATGTTCAGCAAAGCGGTCTCCCAGTCTGTGTCGGGTCTCGCCAATATATAAAAGGCCACATCGGGAGCACCGGACGCAGTATATCACCCCAGTCGACTCACAGGTGAAATGATGCCTCACCTGGAAGGACTGTTTGGGGCCCTGAATGGTGGTAAGGGAGGAAGTGTAAGGGCATGTGTAGCACTTGTTCCGCTTACACTGATAAGTGCCAGGAGGGAGATCAGTGGGGAGGGATGGGGGGGACGAATGGACAAGGGAGTTGTGTAGGGAGCGATCCCTGCGGAATGCAGGGGGGGGGGCGGGAAAGATGTGCGTAGTGGTGGGATCCCGTTGGAGGTGGCGGAAGTTACGGAGAATAATATGTTGGACCCGGAGGCTGGTGGGGTGGTAGGTGAGGACCAGGGGAACCCTATTCCTAGTGGGGTGGCGGGAGGATGGAGTGAGAGCAGATGTACGTGAAATGGGGGAGATGCGTTTAAGAGCAGAGTTGATAGTGGAGGAAGGGAAGCCCCTTTCTTTAAAAAAGGACATCTCCCTCGTCCTAGAATGAAAAGCCTCATCCTGAGAGCAGATGCGGCGGAGACGCAGGAATTGCGAGAAGGGGATGGCGTTTTTGCAAGAGACAGGGTGAGAAGAGGAATAGTCCAGATAGCTCAGGTTGGAGGACCAACACCTTATATTCCGTCTGGGTAGCCTCCAACCTGATGGCATGAACATCGACTTCTCTAACTTCCGCTAAGGTCCCACCTCCCCCTCGTACCCCATCTGTTACTCATTTTTATGCACACATTCTTTCTCTCACTCTCCTTTTTCTCCCTCTGTCTCTCTGAATATACCTCTTGCCCATCCTCTGGGTCACCCCCCCCCTTGTCTTTCCTCCCGGACCTCCTGTCCCATGATCCTCTCGTATTCCCTTTTGCCTATCACCTGTCCAGCTCTCGGCTCTATCCCTCCCCCTCCTGTCTTCTCCTATCATTTTGGATCTCCCCCTCCCCCTCCAACTTTCAAATCCCTTACTCACTCTTCCTTCAGTTAGTCCTGACGAAGGGTCTCGGCCTGAAACGTCGACTGCACCTCTTCCTACAAATGCTGCTTGGCCTGCTGCGTTCACCAGCAACTTTGATGTATGTTGCTTGAATTTCCAGCATCTGCAGAATTCCTGTTGTTAGCTTTCTTCAGTGCCTGCTGTACTTGCATACTTGCTTTCAGTGACAAGGTCCCATCAAATCCCTCCTCGTCACCCCTTCCAAGAGAGCCACCTGTCTCTAGCACTGGTACAACTCCGGGCAGGGTCCCACTGAAAGCCTGGTTGTCACACTTCGCTGCACATCTACCTCTCCCCAGCACTGATACAACGCTAGGCAAAGTCCCACTGAGTCCCTTCTGGGAGAGCTGCCTGCATCCAGCACTGGGCCAGCTGTAGACAGGTTGTCACCAAAGAACCAAGTGTTTGCTCCGGTCAATAACTCATAAACAGTCAACGCCACAATGTAGTCACACTTAGTCAGACATTCCGGTGGCGCTGCCCGTCCCCAGCTCTGGTACCACTCCGGTCAACGTCCACTGAATGCAAGAACAACATTGGAGTCGATCCCGCGGGCCAGAGGAGAGGCAGAGGTTTAGTTTGTTATGTCAATAAATATGAAAATTCAGAATGCTGATTTGACAGGATCGATATCGCTGACTGATATTACTGCAATGACGGAGACTGAAAGCTTGTAAAACGATCATCAACAGTTTCACACCGGTTAACACACAAAAATACCAAACATGAATTGCTCTGCTCGCTCGCCAGGAACTCCAATGACGGCAATGAACACGGCCAATGTTTTCTGCACACTCTCGTACCCGTCCAGCGTTGTAGACATTGTCTCTGTCCAGTGAGTTGTCCCCCTTTGCTCAAACGATCTCCCGGAATGAAATGTTCAGGCAATACATTCCTGGGGTTTTAACACCATTTAGCGACTCCACAGGGACACATTCCAACAGATGTAAAAATAAAGATTTTAAAATTATTTATAATTAATTATTTATTAATTATTTACAGTCTTGGAGGGGCAGGTCCAGCTGCAGCTTCTGCCAGTGAATGTTGTGCCGGGCTGTCGATGCGACCCACGCCGATCTTAGCAGCTCCCTCCTATGCTTGTTCTGTCGCTGCGAACAGCGGCAGCGGCGTGAGCTCTCCAGGGCAGAGCTTCGGTGGAAGGTATGGAGATCTTAAGATACCCAGTCGTCAAGATCTACCCGCACCCCGGTCTCACCGGTGTAGTCCAGAGCAAAGCGAAGCACTGTGTTTCTACCGGCTTGGCTTCAGGAGCTGCCGGACGGATGTCCTGTGACGCCCAGCACGTTAAAGGCGTCAGTCCGGATTTTCTCTCTGGGTTTACACCTGTCGCTTTCGTCTCTCCCGGGGCTGCCACAATCCGGTGGGGTAATTACCTATAGCTGGGGATTTGGCTCACGAGCACCAGGGCGTGTCCACACGCCGGTGGGCCTGCATGATACGAGTGCGTGGGCCGAACCCCCTCCCCGTCTTCTGTAGTCCAGCCCGGGACTGAAGGGTGTTCAGTTTTCGTCTGTCGCCAGTGAGAAGCACAACATGAGGCTTGGACTTGGAGAAGCAATGTACTTGCAGGAAAAGAGTTACACATTCAGCTCTCATTTTCGTGAGACTGCTAGTCAGTGACGGAACAGCTAGTTGACACGTAAGTATAAGCCGGAAGATCAGAAATACAGCACCGAGTCTGATCCTCCATTTCATCATGGCTGATCCATCCTCCCTCTCAGCTCCACTCCCCGTATCCCATCCCGCCCTGAATAATCAGGTATCCGTCCACTTCTGCCGTACGTACACACATTGCCTCGGACTCCAAAGATTCGCCACTCTGACTAAATAAATTCCTGTTCACTTCCGTTCGAAAAGCCTGGTCTAAGATACACAGCACAAGAACCTGCCTCTCCACATTCACTCCATCGAGACCTTCCCCGCTTTCATTTCTTCCATGGTCTTCTGTCTTCTCCTATCAGATACCCGCTTTCCAGCACTTTAATCTCTTTCACTATCCAACTTCCCAGTCGTTTACTTTACATCCTGCCCCTCTCCGGGATTCATCTATAAACTTTCACCTAGTACTTAATGCTCACTTTCTTATTCTGACGTTCCTTTCATGCTTACAAGAATGGTTTCAGCCCAAACGGTTGGCTGTTTACTCGTTTCCATAGTTGCTGCCTGGCCTGCTGAGTTCCTGCAGCATTTTGTGTGTGTTGCGTTGGATTTCCAGCATCTTCAGACTTTATCGTGTTTTTAACTCAAGCGTACTTGAGCTACTGTCAGATTGAATCAATCTGGCCATTCTCGTTGATCTCTGTCATTACAGAGGCAGTTTAACCCACAGAACTGCAGCTCACTTCATCTCTTTTGATTGCTTTCTCGATTGTTTTTTTTTACTCACCATTATCTGCAACCCGAGTCAATTTTGCGTGAAAATCCCGGAAGATGAGCAGTTTCTGAGATACTCAAAATACCCCGTCTGCCACCAACAGTCATTCCACGGCTGAAGTCGCAGATAACACGTGTTTTCCACATTCTGGCCTTTGAACTGAGCAACAACTGAACTGTTTGCGGCATGTTTTTATGCATTGTGTTGCTGTCACGGGATTAGCTAGTTATTATTAATGATTCGTGTACAGGTGTACCTAATAGAATGGCCGCTGATTTTATTTCCCATTTACACAATACCTCCCTCATCTCGAATAGGAGCACGGATGATTTCTAGGCCTAATTATTGCAATTCCCTCTGTTTTCCAACAAGTTGTCACTGACATGTCAATGCACCAAACACTGTGATGCTGGTGTGGTGTGGGAGTCACTGTTCCCTCTGAGCTCCACGGGTGCGCGGCCGCGCTGTGACGTAAATGCTCCCGCGCACGTGGCCTCTGTTGCAGCGCGGATGGAATTGCGAACAGCTGGAAAACATTTCCGAAACGTGAAAGATTTGCTTTGTTTTACCGTATTTTATAATACCAATTGATAAATAAAATCAAAAGTTTGTCATTTATTTAAATTTCATTCCCAAGATTCATAGATGTATTTTGCAAAAAAAAAACAAAAACAATGACAACACATTGAAAGTGCCGCACAGCCCTCAGGCCGTGTAATTGTTTCCTGTTGCGAGCAATGGTTGGTTCAAACCCCTGCAAAAAAAAAAAAAAGATAGAGGGAGCGTTGGAGCCAGCACAACGATACAGCCTAGGCATATTAATCACGATTAATCAATAAATTTTAATATGTTTGAGCACTACCGGGTGGGAATACGTTACTACCAAAGGAGTTCTAAAACACCTGTCCGCTCTGCTAGCCTGCCGGTCAGCCCTGAGCCAGGTGTAGAACCTGGTTAGCTCCAACCCCGCACCTCCCCCCAACCCCCACGATCAGGTCACTTGAAGGCATGGGAAAAGTTGGTGGATTGTCCTATGAGCAGCTGGCGAGTATCACAAGTCTTAGTTATCCGACCACAGACTCAGTCATACACTCTCTGACAAGCATTGATAAAAGCTAGGTTCACCGGTCTTGTAAACACAATGGGAATGGCAAACCACTTTTCGAGAAAAAATTGCCAAGAACAATCATGGTCCTGAAAAGACCATTTTCGCCACGTCATACAACACGACACTTAACGACAACGACAACAACAGCACCGAAATTTCTACTGCAGACGGGATACTAAGGCTAAATAGAGTGGACAAAACTGTTTGACTCGGAGAATCTATGGCGTCAAGGAAATACAGTACTAAACAATAACACAGAATAAATCATTTCGCCTCGTTTGAATGAGAGATGAGCTTCAAGTACTTAACAATACAGAATGAATGTGGAACAGCAAATACTCAGAGAATCCTATTACAGCAATTATAGATGTTTTCCTTTGAAAATTCAGTGCGAATGCTTCCATAATCTCTTCAGCTACCCTTTGCAGAAACCTCTGGTGTAGTCCATTGGTTCAGGTTAGTTATACAACTTCGGACCTCACAGCTTCCCAGTCTCATTGTTCTTAGTCAAGGCAATTGCAACACCTGTCGCAGATACGTACGAATTCAGACATATCCATAGTGATTTCCACCGTGATGACCGATACAAAATACTTTGTAAGTTCATCCGCCATTTCTTTGTTCGCCATTACTACCTCTTCCAGCGGTCTTGTATCCACTCTTGCCTCTCTTTTACTCTTTACATATCTCAAAACAAAAGCATCCTATTTTATATTACGGGCTATCTTACCTGCAAATTTCTTATTATTCTCATCTGCTTATTACTTTTTAGTTAGTTATTACAGTTGGTTTTTAAATCTGCCCAATATTTTTGTTTCCGACTATTATTTGTTATACGGTAAGCTCTTACTTTTGCTTTATTTTTGTCTTTTACTTCCACTGCTGGCCACCTTGTCTCATCCTCCTTTTTCACCGTGGATCTTGGCACCTTTCTGAACTCTGAAGTAAGATTGAGAAATAACAGGATTATTGACCAGTGGAACTGTGGAAAATTCGCTCTTAAGAGAATTAGCGAATTCTTTCAGCACATTGGATCATCTTTCTGAGCATTTCCAGCGGGAACCCATTCCGGTTGAATATGTTATTGGAAGCGCTGTACTTTCCACGCAGTTTTGGACAAAGGGCAAAGCTTCCCACCGCCCCGAACCCTCCTCAGGACCGCGCTTCCTGCAGCTGCAGCCGTCCCTTCCACACTCTGCGCTGCATTGTTCCCGGACCGAGGAGCTGAGGATCGCTTTATTCATTGCTTCACTGTTGGGGTCGTCCCTATCAGTCCATGCCAACTACCCTCCAGTAGGTACGTGCGTGGGTAATTCAGAAACCTACCCACATTGCCATTGAATATTCAGGGGTGGAAAAGAGGTGATTATTCCATTCTAGAGACTGTTGCTGAGATCTAATGTGGGTCAACGCATATAGGGTGCTGTTTTCTTTATGTCAAACGGATGTCGTAGTTCTAAGGATAATTACTACGTTGGTAGCTGGTTTGTTTGTGTTTTATTGTGAGGAAATGGCCATGAACTTCAACGTGTTTTCGCGGATTTAGTAGAAATAGTGTTCAATCTATTTTTTTTTTGTTTGTTACTGGATGAATGTCGGATTTTTTACTGCTTTCGCGGGTATTAGATAAAGGTTGGGAGGCGATGGTACTCGCTGCTATTTAGATAAATGAGAGGAGACTTTCTCCGTTTGTTTAGATAAATGAGCTGAGCGATTGCTGGTAATGCGTAACACGACGAGACATCTTGACAGCAGTGTGGACAATATGTTTTCTGCTGTAAGGGGAACTCAAACAGGTGAAGATAGACGAGATTATTTTTACAAGATGGAATATTGTGTATTTGGAATTCTGTTCTTCAAAGGGGGGGGGGAATGAAGCAGAGTTTTTTCCATGTGTTTAATTCCAGAGAACACAGTTTCTTGACAGGCAAGGGAGTGATGTGTTGCAGGCTGTGCAGGCTTGGGCCGCTGACGTCAGAGTTCAGTTGGGATCAGAGAATCAGAGAATGGTGGAACAGGACTGAGAGGCCGAATGCCCTGCTACTAATTCAATATGCCAGCAACAACTTCCGACAAATAAGAGACCCAGTGAATATAATGTTCAGAGTTTTTCAGTCGGTCACTGACGAAAAACGGTTATTGCACGTGTAAAGTAAATGCGATGTTAGGTAAATTCACCAGCGGGAAATGGTCCAAATCTCATATGATGGCGCTGTGATCCTGCAATTTGTTTCAAGTAAGTGAACAATAAACGGAAGGAGAAGGGTATCCTTATCTTATTAACCACTTTGACTGGTAGTTATCTCTGGGAGATGGTAATCTCGGCACAGCCGCTCCCACTTGCCCATTACCCAAATGCTACAACTGCGGACAAATAGAAACATAGAAACATAGAAAATAGGTGCAGGAGTAGGCCATTCGGCCCTTCGAGCCTGCACCGCCATTTATTATGATCATGGCTGATCATCCAACTCAGAACCCAGCCTTCCCTCCATACCCCCTGACCCCTGTAGCCACAAGGGCCATATCTAACTTCCTTTTAAACATAGCTAATGAACTGGCCTCAACAGTTTGCTGTGGCAGAGAATTCCACAGATTCACCACTCTCTGTGTGAAGAAGTTTTTCCTAACCTCGGTCCTAAAAGGCTTCCCCTCTATCCTCAAACTGTGACCCCTCGTTCTAGACCTCCCCAACATCGGGAACAATCTTCCTGCATCTAGCCTGTCCAATCCCTTTAGGATCTTATACGTTTCAATCAGATCCCCCCTCAATCTTCTAAATTCCAACGAGTACAAGCCCAGTTCATCCAGTCTTTCATCATATGAAAGACCTGCCATCCCAGGAATCAATCTGGTGAACCTTCTTTGTACTCCCTCTATGGCAAA
>NW_026948225.1:0-37500 GCF_963921235.1 Mobula hypostoma
CTCCATCAGCTTTACACATCTGTAGACTGGCAATTCTTCAACCATTCTTCTTTAGATACTGGTTAAGCTCTGTTACATTGGATGGTCATTGTGAGCCAGTTCCTTTTCAAGTTGAGTCACTTAATTCTTGATCTGATTGAGGTCTGTAATTCTTCCTGAGTAGTCCTTAACACACTGCTTCTGGTTGTTTCTGGGCCATTCCTGTGCAGCTCTTGGCTTTATGCTCTTGGGGTTATTGTCTCGCTGGAAAACAAATCTTCTCTCAAGTCGCAAGCTCCTTTGGACACTGTGTCATGATTTCCTCCAGTGTATTCCCTGCTCCTTCCGCTGCATTCATTCATCCTGCGACCTTCATAAAGCTCTTCCAGGGCCTGGCCTGCAGTGAAGCATCCTCATAGCACAATGGAGCTCACTGACTCTGTTCTTCAGAGTAAGCATGGTGTGCTCTCTCATGCATGTGTCTGTGTTGCACCCACACCAAACAGAGCGTTCAACCTGATGGTCAAAAGTCACTCTGGTCTTCATCAGACTATAGAATCTTTCTCCAGCTCACTTTGGAGTTTTCTATATGCCTTCTGACAGTGTTCATGTGAAGTTTTCTTCAGCAGTGGCTTCCTCTTTGCGACTGCCTCATAAGCCTCTGACCTGTGGAACACCCTGTAGAGTCGTCTGTATGTGTAGTTTCTCTCCATCTCAGCCATCTTAAAGCTTGTGCTCCTCCACCGGTGTCATCGGTCTCTTGGTGGGTCGCTGTCCTCGTCCCCTTCTCTGCTCACTCTCACTCTCTCCGAGAAAGGTTGCTGTCTTAGGCAAGATCCTCCATTTCCGCCAATCATCCAACTCAACTGTACTCCAGGGGACATCGAGTGTACTTGGGAATTCTCTTGTTCCGATCTCCTGACTCGCGCCCTCCAGCACCCTTCCCCGTGGAAAGTTGTTCTGGTGTGTCTCTTCCGCCTCTTCATGGTGTATGCTTTGTCAGGATACTTTCTCAATCACAGTTGGAGATCTCCTATTAAAGGCTATTCTCAACTGCAATCAATTGAAACATCTTGACCGTACACAGTGTCTCTCAAAGCAGATCTCCGTTCCCAACCCCTAATTGTGTGTGTGTGTGTGTGTATAGACACACACACACACACACACACAACTTCTGCGAAACAAATGGATTTCATGACATATGAGAGGTTTGATTTGTTACACCTGTGATGTCTTATCTGGGTTCTTAGCGAATTGGTACCTTCCCATTCTCTCCAGCCAGGTTCATCCTGACCACAGCTTTTCAATGTTTTTTTCTGTAATCACTCACACGCTCCTCTACCCACCCTGTCTCTCTCCTTACAGATCCCCACTCGGACACAAAATCAGAAACCCCAGGGAGCAGCAACGGGATGAACCTGATCTGAGCTTCTTGGTACCACCAGCCCA
This sequence comes from Mobula hypostoma, assembly GCF_963921235.1. Classification (NCBI taxonomy): domain Eukaryota; kingdom Metazoa; phylum Chordata; class Chondrichthyes; order Myliobatiformes; family Myliobatidae; genus Mobula; species Mobula hypostoma. The sequence continues at coordinate 1,429 of NW_026948225.1, forward strand.
GAAGGATCTACAAGTTCCAGGTATCCATGGTGGGAATTGGACTGAATGGAATGTTGTTCCCAATGGTCAGTCCCTAAACTCTCATCCTGTGTCAGACTGAGGGCGATGATGGAGGGTTGGGAAGGAGAGGGATGGGCGTGTTGGTTTCACCACAGACCCAGCTCCCTCCCATTCCCTGAACTCCTGTCCCACTGTGATGACCTGTTTCAGTGTTTCCACTTGTCCCTGCTCTCTGTTCCTCTCATTACAGACCAGGTAGAACTTCCACAGGGGAACAGCCCAAAGGATCAACTGCTGGAGGGTGTAAACAGAAACTGTTCTTCTGCCCTAATGGATACCTCAGGTACGAAGTCTTGTGACTGTTGGAGACATTTGATCACTTCCCTCACTTCATCTCACTCCCTCAATCCCTCAATCCCTCACTCCCCCACTCCCTCACTCCCCCACCCCCCCTCTCCCCCACTCCCCCACTCCCCCCCTCCCCACTCCTTCACTCCCCCACTCCCCTCACTCCCCACTCCCCCCTCTCCTCCACTCCCCCACTCCCTCACTCCCCCACTCCCCCCTCTCCCCACTCCCCCCTCTCCCCCACTCCCCCTCTCCCTCACTCCCTCACTCCCTCACTCCCCTTCTCCCTCACTCCCCTTCTCCCTCACTCCCCCTCTCCCTCACTCCCCCACTCCCCCCTCTCCCCCACTCACGGCCCTGTTCACCTGCTCAACCTGCCGTGTAGGCTAACATGAATGATGGTGTCAGGGGAGATGTTGGGCAGAGGGTCCGGTAGGTGTCTGGAGAGGGAAAGCGTGGAGACCAGGGACAGGGTCAGACCAGCTGGGAGAAAGGGAGTGTGGGGGTGCTATGACAGGAAAGTGACGGGGAGATGGAATAGGATTCATCATTAAAGACACCCATCACTCAGGAATGCTCTCTTCACATTGCGATCACAAAGGAGGAGGAACAGGAGCCTGAAGACACACAATCAGCGTTTCAGGAACAGATTCTTCCCTCCATCACCAGATTTCTGAATGGACAATGAACCCATGATCACTACTTCCATTACTTTGTCCTCTCTTTCTGCACAACTGGTTTGTGTGTGTGGAGATTATGCCGGTGACATTAAACCTGATTCTGATTCTGAATAGAGAGATCTGAGGTCACTGAGGAAGGGAATGACTGGATGTGGAGGGAGGGATGTGTGGGTGAGGAGAGATGGTCGGAGTGATTGAGGAGAGGGAGGGTGACTGAGGGGTGGTGTGGGGGGCTGACTGATGTCTGATATGGCCTGAATACAGAGAGATGGTGAGTGAATGAGGGAGGATTTTCACCTGTTTCCATGATGTGTTCCTTCATTAATTCAATCTTCGTGTGATCATAAGTCTTCACTCCTCATTAACACACCACACCCAATACCAGGAGCACTCATCTTCTGCACCAATGACTGGGTACTGCTCTAATCTTACATGTGGATGTAACTGACATCATTTCCCAGTCCATAAAACTGTCCAATGCAGGTAATTGGGAAATCTCACATCCCATGTCTCTGTCTCTCACTCTGGATTCATCCATCTTTCTCTTTCTTTTCTCACTACCACTTCCCCACCTCCTCACTGTCTGTCTCTCCCTCGTTCTCTGCCTCTCTTCACTACCTGTACACACTCTCTCCCTGACCCCACCCCTGCCCTTTTCTCACACTCTCCCTGTCCCTGTCCAAAGGAATATTGACATAGATATTTGATGAGGGTGTGGGGAGGAATCAAGCTGTTAGAGGGTGGGGAGGGGGGAGAAGAGATTTCACGATCGGAGGGACGGAGACGAGGGAACACATCCCGTGAGCAGCCCTTGACCTGACAGTGACACCATGTTGACACTGGGCTGTTTTGTTCAGGAGAAGAGGACGGGTGGATTGACGTGCGGGTGACATCGAGTGGAGACATGAGTGAGGAAGAAGTGCGGGAAGCAGTTCGAAACAAGGTGAGAGAGTGAACTGAACGGGATGGGGTGGAGGGAGGGCGGGACACGGGGACAAATATCCTCTCCTTTTTTTTCCTTCCCCTTGCCACCTTCCCCTCCTCCTCCCATTCCCTCCCAGTCCCTCATTTCTCCATCAGCCTCTCAATTTTCTCTCCTCTCATCCTCTCTTTCCTCTTAGCTCCCTCCCTCTCTGTCACACCTCCGCCTCCCGTCTCGATGCTCCTCTCCTCCCGTCACTACTTCAACTCCATCTACCTCGGCAGTCATTCATCCTTCCTCCTCTCTGGCCGCAGCTCCGGGAGATGTTCGATGATCCGGATCCTCAGATGGCGCTTGTGCAGTGCACGTCGGAGCCTCCGGAGGAGTGAGGGAGCGGCCCGTCAACAAGTGAAGGAGTCTGCAGTTCCATCTCCCTGACACTTTACACCCTCTCCCTTACTCCAGCCTGCCTTTAGACAAGTATACAGCCCACAGAGGGTTAATCCCAGGAGAGCCCTGAGATGTTGCTACACTCTGCTGATTCCCCAGGGTGCCGCAGCCTGCGAGCTTTTAGTTGGTCAGACTGTGAAGTACGATCCCATTGAGTCGTGACACCAGAAGCCTAGAACTGAGGGTGAGCACACAGACCCGGCCTGTTTCAGGAGGAGCAGATCTCCCGAATGATGAGATTCATCACAGAATGTCCTGTGTATGGTCCCTGTAAACACCGACACTCCTCACTACAGGACTGGGTCAGTGTGAGACATCACACACCTTCCACAGTGTATGGTCCCTGTAAACACCGACACCCCTCACTACAGGACTGGGTCAGTGTGAGACGTCACACACCTTCCACAGTGTATGGTCTGTAAACACTGACACCCCTCACTACAGGACCGGGTCAGTGTGAGACATCACACACCTTCCACAGTGTATGGTCTGTAAACACCGACACCCCTCACTACAGGACTGGATCAGTGTGAGACATCACACACCTTCCACAGTGTATGGTCCCGTAAACACCGACACCCCTCACTACAGGACTGGATCAGTGTGAGACATCACACACCTTCCACAGTGTATGGTCCCGTAAACACTGACACCCCTCACTACAGGACCGGGTCAGTGTGAGACATCACACACCTTCCACAGTGTATGGTCCCTGTAAACACCGACACCCCTCACTACAGGACTGGATCAGTGTGAGACGTCACACACCTTCCACAGTGTATGGTCTGTAAACACCGACACCCCTCACTACAGGACTGGATCAGTGTGAGACGTCACACACCTTCCACAGTGTATGGTCTGTAAACACTGACACCCCTCACTACAGGACTGGATCAGTGTGAGACGTCACACACCTTCCACAGTGTATGGTCCCGTAAACACCGACACCCCTCACTACAGGACCGGGTCAGTGTGAGACATCACACACCTTCCACAGTGTATGGTCCGTAAACACCGACACCCCTCACTACAGGACTGGGTCAGTGTGAGACATCACACACCTTCCACAGTGTATGGTCCCGTAAACACCGACACCCCTCACTACAGGACTGGATCAGTGTGAGACATCACACACCTTCCACAGTGTATGGTCCCTGTAAACACCGACACCCCTCACTACAGGACCGGGTCAGTGTGAGACGTCACACACCTTCCACAGTGTATGGTCTGTAAACACCGACACCCCTCACTACAGGACTGGATCAGTGTGAGACGTCACACACCTTCCACAGTGTATGGTCTGTAAACACCGACACCCCTCACTACAGGACCGGGTCAGTGTGAGACGTCACACACCTTCCACAGTGTATGGTCCCGTAAACACCGACACCCCTCACTACAGGACTGGATCAGTGTGAGACATCACACACCTTCCACAGTGTATGGTCTGTAAACACCGACACCCCTCACTACAGGACCGGGTCAGTGTGAGACGTCACACACCTTCCACAGTGTATGGTCTGTAAACACCGACACCCCTCACTACAGGACTGGGTCAGTGTGAGACGTCACACACCTTCCACAGTGTATGGTCTGTAAACACCGACACCCCTCACTACAGGACCGGGTCAGTGTGAGACGTCACACACCTTCCACAGTGTATGGTCTGTAAACACTGACACCCCTCACTACAGGACTGGGTCAGTGTGAGACGTCACACACCTTCCACAGTGTATGGTCTGTAAACACCGACACCCCTCACTACAGGACTGGGTCAGTGTGAGACATCACACACCTTCCACAGTGTATGGTCCCCGTAAACACCGACACCCCTCACTACAGGACCGGGTCAGTGTGAGACATCACACACCTTCCACAGTGTATGGTCTGTAAACACCGACACCCCTCACTACAGGACCGGGTCAGTGTGAGACGTCACACACCTTCCACAGTGTATGGTCCCCGTAAACACCGACACCCCTCACTACAGGACTGGGTCAGTGTGAGACATCACACACCTTCCACAGTGTATGGTCTGTAAACACCGACACCCCTCACTACAGGACTGGATCAGTGTGAGACATCACACACCTTCCACAGTGTATGGTCCCCGTAAACACCGACACCCCTCAATACAGGACCGGGTCAGTGTGAGACATCACACACCTTCCACAGTGTATGGTCTGTAAACACCGACACCCCTCACTACAGGACTGGATCAGTGTGAGACGTCACACACCTTCCACAGTGTATGGTCCCGTAAACACTGACACCCCTCACTACAGGACTGGGTCAGTGTGAGACGTCACACACCTTCCACAGTGTATGGTCCCGTAAACACCGACACCCCTCACTACAGGACTGGATCAGTGTGAGACGTCACACACCTTCCACAGTGTATGGTCCCGTAAACACTGACACCCCTCACTACAGGACCGGGTCAGTGTGAGACATCACACACCTTCCACAGTGTATGGTCTGTAAACACCGACACCCCTCACTACAGGACTGGGTCAGTGTGAGACGTCACACACCTTCCACAGTGTATGGTCTGTAAACACCGACACCCCTCACTACAGGACTGGATCAGTGTGAGACATCACACACCTTCCACAGTGTATGGTCCCGTAAACACCGACACCCCTCACTACAGGACTGGATCAGTGTGAGACATCACACACCTTCCACAGTGTATGGTCTGTAAACACTGACACCCCTCACTACAGGACCGGGTCAGTGTGAGACGTCACACACCTTCCACAGTGTATGGTCCCTGTAAACACCGACACCCCTCACTACAGGACTGGGTCAGTGTGAGACGTCACACACCTTCCACAGTGTATGGTCCCGTAAACACCGACACCCCTCACTACAGGACTGGATCAGTGTGAGACGTCACACACCTTCCACAGTGTATGGTCTGTAAACACCGACACCCCTCACTACAGGACTGGATCAGTGTGAGACGTCACACACCTTCCACAGTGTATGGTCCCTGTAAACACCGACACCCCTCACTACAGGACCGGGTCAGTGTGAGACATCACACACCTTCCACAGTGTATGGTCCCGTAAACACCGACACCCCTCACTACAGGACTGGATCAGTGTGAGACATCACACACCTTCCACAGTGTATGGTCTGTAAACACCGACACCCCTCACTACAGGACTGGGTCAGTGTGAGACATCACACACCTTCCACAGTGTATGGTCTGTAAACACCGACACCCCTCACTACAGGACTGGGTCAGTGTGAGACATCACACACCTTCCACAGTGTATGGTCTGTAAACACCGACACCCCTCACTACAGGACTGGATCAGTGTGAGACGTCACACACCTTCCACAGTGTATGGTCCCGTAAACACCGACACCCCTCACTACAGGACTGGGTCAGTGTGAGACATCACACACCTTCCACAGTGTATGGTCCCCGTAAACACCGACACCCCTCACTACAGGACTGGGTCAGTGTGAGACATCACACACCTTCCACAGTGTATGGTCCCGTAAACACCGACACCCCTCACTACAGGACTGGATCAGTGTGAGACATCACACACCTTCCACAGTGTATGGTCCCCGTAAACACCGACACCCCTCACTACAGGACTGGATCAGTGTGAGACGTCACACACCTTCCACAGTGTATGGTCCCCGTAAACACCGACACCCCTCACTACAGGACCGGGTCAGTGTGAGACATCACACACCTTCCACAGTGTATGGTCTGTAAACACCGACACCCCTCACTACAGGACTGGATCAGTGTGAGACATCACACACCTCCCACAGTGTATGGTCCCGTAAACACCGACACCCCTCACTACAGGACTGGATCAGTGTGAGACGGACATCTGGGTTTACAATAAAATGGGAAAATTAGCTTATGCTGGGCTTCATTGCATTAATATATCATCAATAATTTGCTCTTAACTGATTGAACTGAAATTATGTGTGAAATAATGAATCGCTTTTTGATCAAAACGCAGGACTGTGAAGGCCTCATGGTCTGTGGATGTAGTGAGGAAGGTCCCTGATCTCCAGAGATAGAGGAAAGTCTCCTGTCCACCTTTACACAGACATCTGTGTACACTCGCAGACCACAGGGCAATCCTGCACATACCCACCCAGTCAGCACAACACCCCGACACATCTCTGTCTGACACAGTCCCGATCTCCATCTCTCACTCTGACACATCTCATTCTCCATTCCTCCCTCTGACGTCTCGTTCTTCATCCCTCTCTGACATTCCCGTTCTCCATCCCCCTCTAATGCTTTCTCGTTCTCCATCTCCCTCTAATGCACTCTTTTTCTCCATCTCTCCCGCTGACACTCTCTCTCATACACTCTCTCATACACTCTCTCTCTCATACGCTCTCTCTCTCATACACACTCTCTCTCTCTCATACACTCTCTCTCTCATACACACTCTCTCTCTCTCATACACTCTCTCTCATACACACACACTCTCACACTCTCTCTCATACACTCTCTCACACTCTCACACACTGTCATACTCTCTCATACACTCTCTCTCATACACACTCTCACATATACTCTCTCACACACACTCACTCACTCTCATACTCTCTAACACACTCTCTCACACACTCTGTCTCTCACACTCTCATACACTCTCACACTCTCTCTCACTCACACACACTCACTCTCACACTCTCAAACTCTCATACACTTTCACTCTCTCTCACATACACTCTCTCACACAGACTCACTCACTCACACACTCTCACTCTCTCACACACTCTCTCTCATACACTCTCTGTCATACACTCTCTCACACAGACTCACTCACTCACACACTCTCACTCTCTCACACACTCTCTCTCATACACTCTCTGTCATACACTCTCTCACACACACACACTCACTCTCTCTCTCTCACTCTCTCTCTCACTCTCTCTCATACACTCTCTGTCATACACTCTCACACACACACACTCACTCTCTCTCTCTCACTCTCTCTCTCACTCTCTCTCACACTCTCTCTCACACTCTCTCTCTCTCATACACTCTCTCATACACTCTCTGTCATACACACACACACACTCTCACTCTCTCACACACTCTCATACACTCACTCTCTCACACACTCACACTCATGCTCTCTCACACACTGTCATACTCTCTCTCATACACTCTCTCACATTCTCTCTCATACACTCTCTCACATTCTCTCTCATACACACTCTCACACACTCTCTCTCATATACTGTCATACTCTCACTCTCTCACACTCTCTCACACTCTCACTCTCACACTCACTCTCACACTCACTCTCTCATACACTCTCATACACTCACACACTCTCATACACTCTCTCACTCTCTCACACACTCTCTCTCATACACTCACACTCTCATACACTCTCACTCTCACACACTCTCACACTCACACACTGTCATACTCTCTCATACACTCACACTCTCATACACTCTCACTCTCTCACACACTCTCACACTCACACACTGTCATACTCTCTCATACACTCACACTCTCTCACACTCTCTCACACTCTCTCTCACACACTGTCATACTCTCTCATACACTCACACTCTCACACACTCTCTCTCATACACTGTCATACTCTCTCACACTCTCACACTCTCTCATACTCTCTCATACACTCTCTCATACACACTCTCTCTCATGCACTTTCACTCTCTCACACTCTCATACACTCACACACTCTCACACTCTCTCATACACTCTCTCACTCATACACTCTCACACTCTCTCTCACACTCCCTCTCTCACACTCTCTCTCACACTCTCTCTCACACTCTCTCTCACACTCTCTCTCATACACTCTCTCATACACACTCTCTCACACACTCTCTCACACACACACTCTCTCATACACTCTTTCATACTCTCTCATTCTCTCACACCCTCTCACACTCTCTCAGACTCTCATACTCATACTCTCTCTCTCATTCTCTCTCTCATGCACTCTCTTTCTCATACACTCTCTCACACTCTCTCTCACACTCTCAGACACTCTCTCAGACACTCTCTCACACTCACTCTCTCACTCTCTCTCACACTCTCACTCTCTCATACACTCTCTCTCACACTCTCTCTCACACACTGTCATACTCTCATACACTCTCACATTCTCTCACACTCTCACACACTCTCACACTCTCTCACACTCTCATACACTGTCATACTCTCTCTCACTCACACTCTCTCACACTATCACTCTCTCATACACACTCTCACACTCATACACTCTCATGCACTTTCACTCTCTCACACACTCTCATACACTCTCACACTCTCATACACTCTCTCTCATACAATCTCACTCTCTCTCTCATACACTCTCTCTCATACACTCTCTCTCATACACTCTCTCATACACTCTCTCATACACTCTCATACTCATACACTCATTCTCTCATACTCTCTCACACACTCTCTCACACTCTCTGACACTCACGCTCTCTCATACACTTTCTCACACACACACACTCTCTCACACACTCTCTCACACACACTCTCTCACACACTCTGACTCTCATTCTCTCTCTCATTCTCTCTCTCATACACTCTCATACACTCTCTCTCACACACTCTCTCAGACACTCATGCACACTCCTCACACACTCTCTCATACACATTCTCTCTCATTCTCTCTCTCTCTCTCTCTCTCTCTCTCTCTCTCTCTCATCCACTCTCATACACTCTCATTTCTATTTCTCACATGGAACAAGTCAGTCAATCTCTAACCACAGATTCCCACAAACGGAGAGAGGGAGATTGGGACAGGGCGTTGGAGAATAGAGTGCAGAGACCGTCTAATGTGTCCTCAGTCTGCAAGGGTTTAAAGGGTTGAAATCCAAGGGATCTTTGACAATTCTGAATATTATTTAGTAATAAGCTGATGATTTGCATTGCTATTGCTTGTAGTGCGTGCTCAATAAACATGGAACTGTCTGAACGCAGTTTTGAGAGATGTGTTCCTTTCATATCATCTGTCATTGCGGGTAAATGTGGAGAGCTGAGCACTGGCGCCCTCTGCTGGGGAGAGTGGGCAGAGCAGAAACAGTGGGTGCTGTGAGGTCAGGGTGTGTGTGCACGGGTCATTCGGGTGGTTGGGGCAAGTCTGTCAATGGACTTGGGGGAATTTGCAGCGTCTGTCCTGACGAGTTGGGGTGGGGGTGGTTTGAGTGATGATGAGGAGGCGGAGAAAGAAACTGACCCTTACTCTCTCAGGTGCCTATTTTGTTCTCCTCCCTCCCTGTAAACTCATTCTGTCCTTCCCACTTTCCCTCCTCCCTCTTCCACACCTCCATGGCACCATATCCCTGTACAGGGAAGAGTACGAATATCTGCACAATATCTGCCTTTGTTCTTTCCTCCCTTTTCCTTCTCTCCTCCAATGTTCTCTCTACCCTTCCCACTCTCTCATTCTCCCTCACATACTTTCCTCCCTATCATTTTATCTCTCTCTCTCTCTCTCCCTCTCCCTCTCCCTCTCCCTCTCCCTCTCCCTCTCCCTCTCCCTCTCCCTCTCCCCCTCCCTCTCCCCCTCCCATTCTCTTTCACTCCTCCTTTACCTCAGCTCCCCCTCCAGCTCAGCACCCACCCCCAGCGCAGGGAGGATCCAGTCTCTCCCGCAGGGGTAGGGCCTGGATGGCGCCAGCAATCCTGGATCATCATCTATTTCCGCTGGGCTTCGATGATCTCGGGTTTGAGCCCTCCCCGTCCCCTCCTCCCACGCAACCCGGGATCCGTCCACATCCGGCATCCCGGCCAATTCCTGACACGTGGCCGCTGTCACCGAACATTTGACAGAGAGAAAGAGGGGGTTAATGACGCGGTCTGGGGAGGAGGCGTTAATTTAAAAAGCAGGGCATTAACGTCCGGGGCCAAGAGAGGAGAGGGTTAATGTCCCGGGCCAAAAGAGGAGGGTGTTAATGTACTGTGTCAAAAGAGGAGAGGGTTAATGTCCCGGGCCAAGGGAGGAGGGTGTTAATGTACTGTGTCAAAAGAGGAGAGGGTTAATGTCCCGGGCCAAGGGAGGAGGGTGTTAATGTACTGGGACAAAAGAGGAGGGTGTTAATGTATGAGGGCGAAAGAGGAGGGTGTTAATGTACAGGGCTAAAAAGAGGAGGGTGTTAATATACGGGGACGAAAGAGGAGGGTGTTAATCCACCAGGCCGGGAGGGGGAACAAGTAAATTAGTCCACACTGAACTATTTACTTGCCTTGTCCCATCGACCTGAACCCAGACCAGACCTCTCCCATCCGTGTAACCTATCCCAATTTCTCTTAAACATTGCAATCGATGCTGAATCCACCACTTCTGCTGGGATCTGGTTTCACACTCACACCACCCTGAGCCAGAGTTCCCCTCATGTTCCCCTTAAACCTTTCACCTTTCATAAACACGAGAAGATGCTGGAAACCCAAAGCAACGCACACAAAATGCTGGTGGAACTCAGCAGGTCAGGCAGCATCTGTGGAAATGAATCGATAGTTGACTGTTCGGCCGAGACCCTTCTTCAGGGCTGAGAAGGAAGATTCCAGAATATAGAGTTTGTAGACGGTGAAGCCAGGTGGGTGGGAAAGGTCAGGGCTGAAGAAGGAATCTGATGGGACAGGAGAGCGGACAGTTGGAGAAAGGGAAGGGAGGGGGAACCCAAGGAGAAAAGTAACAGGTGAGAAGATATAACAGGTAAGAGTAGCGAATAGGGGTAGGGCCTGGGGTGGGGTGTGAATTTGTTCACCGGAAGGAGAAATCGATATTCATGCCTTCAGATTCCAGGCTACCCAGACGGAATATAAGGTGTTGTTCCTCCACCCTGAGGGTGGCCTCATCTTGGCACAAGATGAGGCCAAGGACTGACACATCAAAATGGAACGGAAATCGGAATTAAATTGTTTGGCCACCAGGAAGTCCTGCTTGTGGCAGACAGTGGGAGGTGCTCGATAAAGTGGCCCCACAACTCAGGCCGGGCCTCACCGATGTAGAGGAGGCCGCACCGGGAATACCGGACACAGTAGACGGTCCAGCAGATACTCAGGTGAAGTGTTGCCTCACCTGGAAGGACTGTTTGGGTCCATGAATAAAGGTGAGGGAGGAGGTGTATGGGCAGGTGGAGCACTTAGGCCATTTGCAGGGATAATGAGGGAGGGAGATTAGTGAGGAGGGACAAATGGACAAGGGAATCGTGAAGACAGCGATCCCAATGAAAAGCGGATATGGTGAGGTGGGGAGGTAAAACTGATCTGAGTTAGAATCCCATTGGAGATTGCAGAGGTTGCAGAGGAGAATGTGTTGGATGCGGAGACTGATTGGGTGGTAGGTCAGGATCAGAAGAACTCTATCACTATTAAGGTGGCGAGAAGATGGGGTGAGTACAGATGTACGGGAAATGGAGGAGATCCGGGTGAGGGCAGCATCAATAGTGCAGGGAGGGATAACCCCATTCTTTAAAGAAGGAGGACATCTCCGATGTCCTGGAATGGAAAACCATGTCCTGGGAACAGATGCAGTGAAAACGAGGAAACTGAGAAGAGGGAATAGCATTTTTACATGGGATTGGATGGGAAGAGGTATTGTTGAGACAATAGTGGGAATCAGTAGGTTTATAAAAGATCCCAGTTGACATTTTGTCTCCAGAGATGGAGACCGAGAGATCGAGAACAGAGAGGGAGGTGTCAGAGATGAACCGAGTGAATTTAACGGCAGGGTGGAAGTCGAGGCAAAGTTGATAAAATTGACGAGCTCTGCATGGGTGCATGATGCAACGCCAATGCAGTCGTCTATGTAGCGGAGGAAGAGTGGGGGAGTGTAACTGGGAATGGTTTCACACATGGATTGTTTTCCATAGCCAGTGAAGAGGCAGGCCTAGCTGGGGCCTATACGAGGGCCCATGGCTACGCCTCGAGTTTGGAGGAAGTGGGAGGATCTGAAGGACAAATTGTTCACGGGGAGGACCAGTGCTGCCAGACGGAAGAGGGTGGCGGTGGAGGGGAATTATTTGGTTCTTTTCTCAAGAAGGAAACAGAGTTTTGGGGCCTTCTTGATGGGGGATAGAATTGTTCAGGGACTGAACATCCATGGTGAAGATGAGGCGGTCAGAGCCAGGGAATCGAAAGATACTGACGGGATCAATTTCACCTTTCACCCTTTACCCATCACCTCTAGTTGTAATCTCACCCAACCTCAGTGGAAAAGTATGTTTGCATCTATACGCCTCAATTTTGTACACAGTCGGAGTGGGATCCGTTGCCATTGGAGGCCACAGTGAGCCTCAGCAACACCCCCTCCCCCTCTCGGCACTCTGCAAACTTTGATAATCTTCCTCACTGTCCACTGTACTCCAAAACTTGGTGTCATCCGCAAATTCTCTGATCCAGTAAACCACATTATCACGCAGATCATTGACATAGATGACCAACCATGGATCCAGCACCGATCCCCGGCACCCCACTCATCACAGGCCTCCAGTCAGAGAGGCGACCATCTACTGCCACTCTCTGGCATCTCCCACAAAGCCAATGTCTCATCCAATTTACTCCCTAATGTCGAATGTCAAGCAATCGAACCTTTTTGACCAACCTCCCATACCGTACCTTGTCAACTGCCTTGCTGAAGTCCACGTAGACAACATCTACTGTCTTGTCTTAATCAATTTTCCTGTTAACTTCCCTGAACAACTCTTTCAAACCTACCAAGCACAAAACCATGCTGACTATCCCGAATAAGTCCATGTCTATCCAAATACTCATATATCCGGTAACTTAGAATACTTCCCAATAAACTTCCCACCTCTGATGTCATGTTTACCTGGCTGTAATTTCCTCTTTTCATGGTGAATTTTCTGTTTGGATTCAGAACTGGTTTGCCCACTGAAGGCCAGTTTTAGACACTCTAGCTGGAGGTCTGTGATTCCTGGTGTTCCACAGGGATCTGTACGAGGAAGGTATGATGCAGATTTATAAAACTCTCATGAGGCCACGTCTGGAGTATTGTATACAGTTCTGGGCGCCTCGTTATTGGAAAGATGTGGAGGCTTTGGACAGGGTGCAGAAGAGGTTTACCAGGATGTTGCCTGGATTAGAGAGAGGGTATGTGCTATTACAAAAAGCTGAACGAAGTTGGGTTGTTTTCTCTAGAATGAAGAGGCAGAAGGGAGATCTGACAGAGGTTAATAACCATATAACCGTATAACCATATAACAATTACAGCACGGAAACAGACCATCTCGGCTCTTCTAGTCCGTGCCAAACTCTTACTCTCACCTAATCCCACCGACCAGCACTCAGCCCATAACCCTCCATTCCTTTCCTGTCCATATATCTATCCAATTTAACTTTAAACGACAACATCGAACCTGCCTCAACCACTTCTGCTGGAAGCTCGTTCCACACAGCTACCACTCTCTGAGTAAAGAAGTTCCCCCTCATGTCACCCCTAAACTTTTGTCCTTTAACTCTCAACTCATGGCCTCTCATTTGAATCTCCCCCACTCTCAATGGAAAAAGCCTATCCACAACAACTCTATCTATCCCCCTCATAATTCTAAATCCCTCTATCAAGTCCCCCCTCAACCTTCTACGGTCCAAAGAATAAAGACCCAACTTGTTCACCCTTTCTCTGTAACTTAGGAGATGAAACCCAGGCAACATTTTAGTAAATCTTCTCTGTACTCTCTCAATTTTATTGACATCTTTCCTATAATTTGGTGACCACAACTGTACACAATACTCCAAATTTGGCCTCACCAATGCCTTGTACAATTTCAACATTACATCCCAACTCTTACACTCAATGCTCTGATTTATAAAGGCCAGCATACCAAAAGCTTTCTTTACCATCCTATCCACATGTGATTCCACCTTTGGGGAACTATGCACTATTATTCCAAGATCACTCTGTTCTACTGCATTCTTCAATGCTCTACCATTTACCATGTATGCCCTATTTAGATTAATCCTACCAAAATGTAACACCTCACATTTATCAGTATTAAACTCCATCTGCCATCTTTCAGCCCACTCTTCTAACCGGCCTAAATCTCTCTGCAAGCTTTGAAAACCTACTTCATTATCCACAACTCCACCTATCTTAGTATCATCTGCATACTTACTAATCCAATTTACCACCCCATCATCCAGATCATTAATGTATATATGACAAACAACATTGGACCCAGTACAGATCCCTGAGGCACACCACTAGTCACCGCCCTCCAATCTGACAAACAGTTATCCACCACCACTCTCTGGTGTCTCCCATCCAGCCACTGCTGAATCCATTTTACTACCACAATATTAATACCCAACGATTGAACCTTCCTCACCAGCCTTCCGTGTGGGAGCTTGTCAAAGGCCTTACTGAAGTCCATATAGACAACATCCACTGCTTTACCCTCGTCAACTTTCCTAGTAACCTCTTCAGAAAATTCAATAAGATTTGTCAAACATGACCTCCCACGCACAAATCCATGTTGACTGTTCCTAATCAGATCCTGTCTATCCAGATAATTATATATACCATCCCTAAGAATACTTTCCATCAATTTATCCACTACTGACGTCAAACTCACAGGCCGATAATTGCCAGGTTTACTCTTGGAACCCGTTTTAAACAATGGAACCACATGAGCAATACACCAATCCTCCAGCACCATCCCCATTTCTAATGACATTTGAAATATTTCTGTCAGAGCTCCTGCTATTTCCACACTATCTTCCCTCAAGGTCCTAGGGAATATCCTGTCAGGACCGGGAGACTTATCCACTTTTATATTCCTTAAAAGCACCAGTACTTCCTCTTCTTTATTCATCATACTTTCCATAACTACCCTTCTTGTTTCCTTTACCTTACACAATTCAATATTCTTCTCCTTAGTGAATACCAAAGAAAATAAATTGTTCAAAATCTTCCCCATCTCTTTTGGCTCCGCACATAGCTGTCCACTCTGATTCTCTAAGGGACCAATTTTATCCCTCACTATCCTTTTGCTATTAACATAACTGTAGAAATCCTTTGGATTTATTTTCATGTTACTTGCCAAAACAGCCTCGTATCTTCTTTAAGCTTTTCTAATTTCTTTCTTAAGATTCTTTTTACTTTCTTTATATTCCTTGAGCACCTCATTAACTCCAAGCTACCTATGTTTATTTTAGATCCCTCTCTTTTTCCGAACCAAGTTTCCTATATCCCTTGAAAACCATGGCTCTCTCTAACTTTTAACCTTTCCTTTCAACCTAACAGGAACATAAAGATCCTGTACCCTCAAAATTTCACCTTTAAATGACCTCCATTTCTCTATTACATCCTTCCCATAAAACAAATTGTCCCAATCCACTCCTTCTAAATCCTTTCACAACTCCTCAAAGTTAGCCTTTCTCCAATCAAAAATCTCAACCCTGGGTCCAGTCCGCTCCTTCTCCATAATTATATTGAAACTAATGGTATTGTGATCACTGGACCCGAAGTGCTCCCCAACACATACCTCCGTCACCTGACCTATCTCATTCCCTAACAGGAGATCCAACACTGCCCCTTCTCTAGCTGGAACCTCTATGTATTGCTGCAAAAAACTATCCTGCACACATTTGACAAACTCCAAACCATCCAGCCCTTTTACAGTATGGGCTTCCCAGTCTATGTGTGGAAAATTAAAATCTCCCACAATCACAACCTTGTGCTTACTACAAATATCTGCTACCTCCTTACAAATTTGCTCCTGCAGATCTCGGTCTCCATTAGGTGGTCTATAATACACCCCTTTAAGTGTCACTACTCCTTTCCCATTCCTCAATTCCACCCAAATAGCCTCCCTGGACGAGTCCACTAATCTATCTTGCCAGAGGACTGCTGTTATATTTTCTCTGACAAGCAATGCAACACCTCCTCCTCTTGCCCCTCCTATTCTATCACACCTGAAGCAACGAAATCCTGGAATATTTAGTTGCCAATCACACCCCTCCTGCAACCATGTTTCACTAATAGCTACAACATCATATTTCCAGGTATCAATCCATGCTCTAAGCTCATCCCCCTTTCTTACAATGCTCCTAGCATTAAAATAGATGCATTTAAAAAACTCTCCACCTCTTACTCTCTGTTTATCCTTAATGGAGCAAACAACTTTGTTATCTTTTTCTTCCTTGTCCCCTACATCTTTGGTCTGAGTGCTCCTGGTCTCTGTCTCCTTCCTATCCTCTCTCACACACTGTCTACCAGCTTTCTCTATTTGCGAACTAACCTCCTCTCTCCTAGTCTCTTTAATTTGATTCCCACCCCCCAATCATTCTAGTTTAAAGTCACCTCAGTCGCCCTTGCAAATCTCCCTGCCAGGATATTGGTCCCCCGAGGATTCAAGCGTAACCCATCCTTTTTGTACAGGTCACACCTGCCCCAAAAGAGGTCCCAATGATCCAAAAACTTGAATCCCTACCCTCTGCTCCAATCCCTCAGCCACGCATTTATCCTCCACCTCATTGCATTCCTACTCTCACTGTCGCAAAGCACAGGCAGTAATCCCGAGATTACTACCTTTGCGGTCCTTTTTCTCAACTCCCTTCCTAACTCCCTATATTCTCCTTTCAGGACCCCTTCCCTTTTCCTACCTATGTCATTGGTACCTATATGTACCACGACCTCTGGCTCCTCACCCTCCCACTTCAGGATATCTTGGACAAGATCAGAAATATCCCGGACCCTGGCACCAGGGAGGCAAACTACCATCCGGGTCTCTGGACTGCGTCCACAGAATTGCCTATCTGACCCCCTTACTATCGAGTCCCCTATTAGTACTGCTGTCCTCTTCCTTTCCCTACCCTTCTGAGCTACAGGGCTGGACTCTGTGCCGGAGGCACGGCCACTGTCGCTTCCCCCAGGTAAGCTGCCCCCCCCAACAGTACTCAAACAGGAGTACCTATTGTTAAGGGGCACAGTCACCGGAGTACTCTCTATTACCTGACTCTTCCCCTTCCCCCTCCTAACCGTGACCCACTTGTCTGCCTCCCGTGGCCCCGGTGTGACCACCTGCCTGTAACTCCTCTCTATCAACTCCTCACTCTCCCTGACCAGACGAAGGTCATCGAGCTGCATCTCCAGTTCCCGAACGCGGTCCATTAGGAGCTGCATCTTGGCGCACCTGGCGCAGATGTGGACGTACGGGAGGCTTGGAGACTCCAGGACCTCCCACATCCGGGACTGAGAACAACAAACTGCCTTCTCACTCATACTGCCCCCCTCCTCAAATAACAACAAAAAATGAATACCAAACCTTCCTCGCCTCGCTCGTTTCCGTCGAAGCCCTTACGCCTTCATACTGCTCCCGGCTCACTCCGCCGCCCACAAACTACGCTGCCCGCTCTATGAGGCTCTGTTCCTTTTTAAATCTTCTGCGCTTCACTGCCCGACGTCACACGCCTGCACAGTCCCACCTCTCTGAAAGCCGATGGGAAAAAATGAGTCCTGATGAAGGGTCTCGGCCTGAAACGTTGACTGTACCTCTTCCTAGAGATGCTGCCTGGCCTGCTGCGTTCACCAGCAACTTTCATGTGTGTTGCTTGAATTTCCAGCATCTGCAGAATTCCTGTTGTTTGCGGGAAAACATGAGATTGAATATGCCGGTAAACACTCCGGCCATTTGATTAGAGCTGGTCTTCACTCTCGGACAAGCACGCCGCCAGGGCCAAATAGTGTTTGCAGATTCATCCTCCTGGAGAATGCTTTCCACGTCGGCCTCAGAGACTGCGATCACAGGGCGGTCGGAGGTTTGGGCGGGGGGTTGGTGGTCGTGAATGTACCTCCATCCTCTGCCAGTCAAAGCGAGCAGAAAAAGACATTGAGCTCATTTAGGAGCAAGACCTCGCTGCCGGTCCTGAATGCCCCCGATCCAGCCAAAATTTCCAATCTTTTTTTTTTTCTCCAGGGATTCTCGGGGAAGGCCCTGAATGCTTTTGCTGGGACACACTCGTCTGCGAGTGAATTTATAAAGTCCTGGGTAACAGTGGCGGATTCACTCGGCTCCTCTTCTGGGTCTTTGAACATGGACCAATCCAACGATTCGAAGCAAGCCCGTTGCCGCTTCTGTGCGTTGTGTGAACATGTCTGTGTTGATTTCACCTCTAGTGCCTCGCTTTCCAGTCTCTGTCTCTATGTCGGTTAGAGAACAGCAGCCAGGTAGTTGGATTTCACGAGATGGCGGTCAAATGATGGAACATACTTGAGTTTAACAGAGATCGTGGGTGTTGTATCCTCTGGCGCTACACGTGATGCGCTGATGGTAGTTGGGCAGAGATTTCTTCACTCAAAGCTGCTCAACTTCCCCTGCAAGGACGTGTAAGGCTCTGGCGTGAGATTTTTGAACTTGGGATGAATTGATTGGTTAAGTTTTCCATCCCCTGATGACGCGAATTCTTCCATAAGTGTGACGGACGAACTATCCTGGTTTAAACAAGTAAGCAGGCAATCACATTGCGTCAGAATTAACTGGTGTTGCTATCAAGATATATATGGCAAGGTAAAAGGCCTAGAATTCGTCTCAGAACTTTGCAATTAGCCAAGGAAAAGAGGGGATGGGGCCTACCTTCTCTTAGAGATTATTATTTTGCAGCACAGTTGAGAGCTGTGATATGCTGGTGCAACCCATCATATGATGCTCAATGGAAAACATTGGGGAGAGGATACGCAAACAACAGGAATTCTGCAGATGCTGGAAATTCAAGCAACACACATCAAAGTTGCTGGTGAACGCAGCAGGCCAGGCAGCATCTCTAGGAAGAGGTACAGTCGACGTTTCAGGCCGAGACTCTTCGTCAGGACTAACTGAAGGAAGAGTGAGTAAGAGATTTGAAAGTGGGAGGGGGAGGGGGAGATCCAAAATGATAGGAGAAGACAGGAGGGGGAGGGATGGAGCCAAGAGCTGGACAGGTGATAGGCAAAGGGGATATGAGAGGATCAGGGACAGGAGGTCAGGGGAGAAAGACAAGGGGGAGGCGAACAGAGAATGGGCAAGGGGTATAGTCAGAGGGACAGAGGGAGAAAAAGGAGAGTGAGAGAAAGAATGTGTGTATATAAATAGATAATGGATGGGGTACGAGGGGGAGGTGGGGCATTAGCGGAAGTTAGAGAAGTCGATGTTCATGCCATCAGGTTTGAGGCTACCCAGACGGAATATAAGGTGTTGTTCCTCCAACCTGAGTGTGGCTTCATCTTTACAGTAGAGGAGGCCGTGGATGGACATGTCAGAATGGGAATGGGATGTGGAATTAAAATGTATGGCCACTGGGAGATCCTGCTTTCTCTGACGGACAGAGCGTAGGTGTTCAGCAAAGCGGTCTCCCAGTCTGCGTTGGGTCTCGCCAATATATAGAAGGCCACATCGGGAGCACCGGACGCAGTATATCACCCCAGCTGACTCACAGGTGAAGTGTCGCCTCACCTGGAAGGACTGTCTGGGGCCCTGAATGGTGATAAGGGAGGAAGTTGTAAGGGCATGTGTAGCACTTGTTCCGCTTACAAGGATAAGTGCCAGGAGGGAGATCAGTGGGGAGGGATGGGGGGGACGAATGGACAAGGGAGTCGTGTAGGGAGCGATCCCTGTGGAAAGCGGCCGGGGGGGGGGGGAGGAGGGAAAGATGTTCTTAGTGGTGGGATCCCGTTGAAGGTGGCGGAAGTTACGGAGAATAATATGTTGGACCCGGAGGCTGGTGGGGTGGTAGGTGAGGACCAGGGGAACCCTATTCCTAGTGCGGTGGCGGGAGGATGGAGTGAGAGCAGATGTGCGTGAAATGGCGGAGATGCATTTGAGAGCAGAGTTGATAGTGGAGGAAGGGAAACCCCTTTCTTTAAAAAAGGAGGACATCACCCTCGTCCTGGAAGGAAAAGCCTCATCCTGAGAGCAGATGCGGCGGAGATGGAGAAATTGCGAGAAGGGGATGGCATTTTTGCAAGAGACAGGGTGAGAAGAGGAATAGTCCAGATAGCTGTGAGAGTCAGTAGGCTTATAGTAGACATCAGTGGATAAGCTGTCTCCAGAGACAGAGACAGAAAGATCTAGAAAGGGGAGGGAGGTGTTGGAAATGGACCAGGTAAACTCGAGGGCAGGGTGAAAGTTGGAGGCAAAGTTAATAAAGTCAACGAGCTCAGCATGCGTGCTGGAAGCAGCGCCAACGCAGTCGTCAATGTAGTGAAGGAAAAGTGGGGGACAGATACCAGAATAGGGACGGAACAGATTGTTCCACAAAGCCAACAAAAAGGCAGGCATAGCTAGGACCCATATGGGTGCCCATAGCTACACCTTTAGTTTGGAGGAAGTGGGAGGATACTTTCCAACCCCATACAGGCAATTTTGGCTGATAACAACGTACAAAGTTACATAAATACTTTTGATAACCATTGGATGAAATGGACTCTTAAAATATGGAAAGCTATTGTAAAAGAATATAAACTAGAGCGAGACATTGCAATTCTTAAATGTTGTGCATATGACTCGGATTTTACCCCGAACAAACTGGATGCTAGATTTAAGGACTGGACAGCTAAAGGAATAATAGCTATTTGCAATATAATGAAAGAAGGAACACGGTTCAGTTTTGAAATGCTCAAAGAGAAACACTTATTAGAAAAAGCAACACTTTTATCAATATTTACAGATGCAACAGTATGTTAATAGGATGGTTAAGAATGTAGCCAACGCAAGTACATGTCTGATAGAGCTATTTAGAAAAGCATATTATTCAGACAACGGGAGTAGAATTATTTCAAGCATGTATAAGGGTTTGTCAAATCTTAAAACACATTCAACTTCATACAATAAAACAAAATGGGAGAAGGAAGAAGGGATAATAATATCTGAGGAAGAATGGACAATAATATGGAGGTATCAATGGAAATGTTCCAGTTCACAGAAATGGAGGGAGTTCGGGTGGAAAACCTTGATAAGATATTTTATTACACCCTCTCAGAAATCCCATTATAATTACACTTCCTCCCTTACCACCATTCAGGGCCCCTGCTTGCTGGAGAAATTGTGGGAATCAAAATACAAGCCATTATCATATTTTCTGGGAATGCCCCGTTATCAAAGACTATTGGAGTGGGATACATAATGGCCTACAAGACATCTTTAAATCTGAAATACCTTTAGAAAGTAAGACCATATATTTTGGGTATATACCCCAAGAATGGTTGAAAAGAGGTAAATATTTAATGAATATATTGCTGGTGGCTGGTAAAAAGACCCTTACAGGAAATGGTTATCACGGGAGAGCCCAACTTTAAACGCATGGATGGAAATTACAATGGACATTTACAAAATGGAGAAGATAACAGCATCTGTTAATCATAAGTTGGAACAATTTTATTCATACTGAATTGGTTTAACTACATAACACCACATAGGCCTGATTTTATTCTCAGAAGTCAATGAATACGTTGTAAAAAAAAATCACTCCCTACTTTGTACATAGTTTTCTTATTTTGATTGTTCTTTCTTTCCTCTCCTTTCTATAAGCGTATACCTCAGATAAATATTATGCGGAGATCTGTGGCAAATATGACTATATGATATATATGTATAGTATCTGAAATACATCTTATGGAAAGTTTTGTTTGATGATGAACTTCAATAAAAAATAAGTTACATAAAAAGAATTAACTGCTGTATGACGGAGAAAGCATTTATCTGTTCGAACAGGTGAGTCGTTACCAGGGGTTGCGACAGTCGTGTCCCCATACTTAGCGTAAACTTCTATTTTACCATGCTGACGATCGGGAGAAGGTCTGTGACTGCATAGTAAGTTGGTTTGCTATATTTCTGTGGGCTGATGCAGCTCTGTATTAGTGTAGTGGCATCTAATCCTGACTTACCAGCAATATGTTTCATTAATTATTGAATCTCTCCCAAACATCCCACAAGTTGCCCAGTCAAATATGCCCAGCTCGTGAGTTTGGATGTTTCGTAGCCAGCTGAAATTACATGGCTGGTGGAAGCCCAAAGACCAATGGATATGGTATAAGAGGTGTTGCTTGATTTATGGTACACGACGCAGTAATAATGGATATGGATGAGAGGTTTCACTTGATTGATGGTACGCGACACTAGACGAATGGACATGGGATGAGAAGTGTCGCTTGATATCTGGTACCCAAAGCTGCAAGAATGGATATGGCTCAACAAAACAGTCCCCCTCATTATTAGTTTGTTAAGATGAATAAGTAGGTCACTGTGAGCACTCAAACAGCCGGGAGCCCTCCACAACATTTCAATTTATGACACTCAGTGTAACCACTTCAGCTCATGTTCACTGTGTTCATGCTTCCAGACCAGGGGTTGGGAATGGTTTATGTGTTGTCATTGAAATCCTTGTACACTAACATGGACCCATGTGGTATTTCCTCACTTGGCTCTTTCCTGCAGCCCACATCTGTCACCACTTCAACATTCTGTCTCTGATGGGAGACAGTCAACCATGAGTTCATATGACCTCTCGCAGCTGCTCTGGCCGCCCCCGCAGCCTCCTGATCATTCTGATCTCCAGCATCTGGAAGTGAGGACCATCGTCCTGAAAATGTGTTGTTGTTCTGTATATACCACTGGTCTGTCTTTTCAGTGGAAGCTTCAGAAATCCATCATGGAATCTGGTAAGATTTCAACACTGAAATATTCAGAAGCCACAATAAAGAGCCATTTTATTTAATAAAATCAATCTTTACCCCTGTTAAATTAATTATTTAAATCCTTCATGACGTAGCTCTGTTTAGAAAATCATAATCTTAACAAGGGAATGTATTTTTCTTTGCAATTTCTCATAAACCAAGGATCCTTGAAATAATCTTGATGAAATACAACAGACTTTAGAATATAAGCAATGAAATTCTGGAGCAGTGGGCTAGAATTGGTCAGGGGAGGGATGGTTTGTGAAGGCAGGTATTTTAGACATTTTGGGCAAAAACTGCATCAGACTGGACGTTTTGGGTTGAACCTGCAAGGCTGATGCAGGATTTTCACCAAAAAACGTCAAAATTCCATTTCGACCCTCTTCAACATTCCACCCCCCCGCCGAGATGCTGAATTCCTCCTCACCACCCCCACCGCGCCCCCCCCCCCCGCCATTGCTGTGTGAACCAAACGCCATGTGCAACTAAATGCTCTGGGTGGAATTTTCCAAGCCCTTGTGCTTTGTGCTTCACCCGCCAACTTCGAGAACATGGTGGCATTTCTGATGTCTGGGTTCAATTTCTGCACCGACATCAATCATCACTCTGACATGGGCTGGGACATCAGGGCTAGATGTTGCTGGTCCCCAGCCCACACTCACCCTGTTTGGCACGTGTTCTGCAGCCCAACAGCCTCCCTGAAGGTCCAGTCAAACACCCCTTTCCCTCCAACACTGCCTACTCACCCCCACCTCCCCAACACCCCCTCACCTCCTCCAACTCCTCCCACCCTTTATCCTTTACCTCACTTCTGCACTGCTCCAGATCTCCTCTCTTTCTCCAAGTCTTCACGGTAGGACAATTGCAGTATATTGGACATTCAAGAGTGTCAGGGAGTGAAGTTTGGTGCAGTGTAATTACGACTGAGTAGGTGCTCAGGAAGCTTAATGGTCTGAGGGTGGATAAATCTCCTGGACCTGATGGAATGAACCCTTGAGATTTGGAGGAAGCAGCTGGTGTCATTCTGCTTTCTGTCCGTGGAGTTGCATTTCAGTTCACAGTCTGGTCCACTGACCTTGATGAGAAGGTTTCTGGCTCACCGTCTGTTTCCTGTGTTTGGTCTGAGAACACTAATTGAGGCAGCTGTATTCGGTCTGGAGCTGGCTTCCAGAGACCAGGGCATGGCTGCTGGATTGTTCTTGCTCCTCTCCATCCTTTCCCCTGCATTCTGTTTCCTCACCTGAGCCTCTGCCGTGCCTTGCCGGGCCCCCGCCTTGCCCTAAGTCTCTGTCTGCCTTGCATTGCCTGAAGCCTTGCCTTCTGCATTGCTGTAACTCTCGCCTCGTCTTGCATGAGCTCTGTCTTGGAAGCCACCCGGCACCCAGCCCCCTTTCTGTTTCCTTGCCTCCTCGATCGGGAACCAGCGGCGCTGCGGCTCACCCTCATTGTTGTCTGTCCCTTGGGTTGTTTGCCTCTGTCGGGGAACCAGGCTCATTGCCATTACCCTGACAGTTGTTCTTGCGCGCTTCCGCTGGGTGTGGACGGTGCCCTGCCCAGGCTAGCCAAGATCCAGCCTCGAGCTGCTGCCCCCAAACCAAAAGTCCAAACACCCAAAGCTGAGCCTCGCCTCAAGTCTGTGGTCCCCAACCTCGCCCTGCCTGTGACTCAGTCACCGCCCTTGCCTAGTTCTGGGATCCAAGCCCTGACCAGATGCAAGACCCATGTTCTGGGTCCTTGTCCATTTTCTGGCTCTGGAGTCCAAGCCCAGGCTCCTGCAGCTCTCTTGTCCAGTCCTGTTCCCATTCCTGTTTCGTGTCCATGTCTTTGCCCTCACCCTGGCATTCTCTTAGTCCTGCCCCTACAGTCTCCAGGCTGTGTCTGCCCATCTGCCTCTGTCCCCAGCCACCTCCATATGACAGCTGGAGAGATTGCGAGAGACATTAGAATTATCTTTCATGGTTCAGAGATTCTGGCATTGTACTGGATGACTGGATCGTAAATGTTACTTCTAGTCATCAATAAGGGTGGAGGCAGCAGAAGGAAACTATAGACCTGTTAGCTCTACATCAGTGGTTGGGAAGTTGGTGGGAATCGATTGCTAGGGATGAGATTACAGAGTAATTCTCAGGTGCACATGACAAGATAGACCAAAGCAGCATACTTTCCTGAAAAGGAAAGCTGCCTAACTCAACCTACTGCAATTTTTTGAGGAAATTACAAGCAGGGTAGACAAGGCAGAGGTATATGTGGTGTAGTTGGATTTCAGAAGGCCTTTCTAAAGTGTCCTTAATGAGGCTGTTTAAGGATATAATAAGCCATGGAATTACAGGGAAGTTCATCAGCAACACATGGGTGGAGCATTGGCTGATCGGCAGAAACAAGAGTGGGAAAGAAAAGGCCTTCCACCCCTTCTGCTCTCTCCATCCCCCACTCACCCTCTCCCCCACCCCTGTGCCCTCCCCATTCCCCCTCACCCACCTCCCCCTCTCTCATCACCTTTCCCCCTCCACACTGCCGCCCTCTCCACTTTCCCCTTTCCCCCTCCCTCCTCCTCCTCCCTCCTGCCTCCCCCTCCACCTCCCAACCCCACTTCCTACCTTCTTTCCAACCCCTCCCCCATCCACCTACTTCCTCAACTCCCCACCCCTCCCACCCCTGCCATTCCTCCCCCCGCGCTCCCTCCACCCCCATCCCATTTCCTCCCAACTAAAGGTGTAGCTATGGGCACCCGTATGGGTCCTAGCTATGCCTGCCTTTTTGTTGGGTTTGTGGAACAATCTATGTTCCGTGCCTATTCTGGTATCTGTCCCCCACTTTTCCTTCGCTACATCGACGACTGCATTGGCGCTGCTTCCTGCACGCATGCAGAACTCGTTGACTTTATTAACTTTGCCTCCAACTTTCACCCTGCCCTCAAGTTTACCTGGTCCATTTCTGACACCTCCCTCCCCTTTCTAGATCTTTCTGTCTCTGTCTCTGGAGACAGCTTATCCACTGATGTCTACTATAAGCCTACTGACTCTCACAACTATCTGGACTATTCCTCTTCTCACCCTGTCTCTTGCAAAAACGCCATCCCCTTCTCGCAATTCCTCCATCTCCGCCGCATCTGCTCTCAGGATGAGGCTTTTCATTCTAGGACGAGGGAGATGTCTTCATTTTTTAAAGAAAGGGGCTTCCCTTCCTCCACTATCAACTCTGCTCTTAAACGCATCTCCCCCATTTCACGTACATCTGCTCTCACTCCATCCTCCCACCACCCCACTAGGAATAGGGTTCCCCTGGTCCTCACCTACCACCCCACCAGCCTCCGGGTCCAACATATTATTCTCCGTAACTTCCGCCACCTCCAATGGGATCCCACCACTAAGCATATCTTTCCCTCCCCCCCCCTGCATTCCGCAGGGATCGCTCCCTACACAACTCCCTTGTCCATTCGTCCCCCCCATCCCTCCCCACTGATCTCCCTCCTGGCACTTACCCGTGTAAGCGGAACAAGTGCTACACATGCCCTTACACTTCCTCCCTTACCACCATTCAGGGCCCCAAACAGTCCTTCCAGGTGAGGCATCACTTCACCTGTGAGTCGACTGGGGTGATATACTGCGTCTGGTGCTCCCGATGTGGCCTTTTATATATTGGTGAGACCCGACGCAGACTGGGAGACCGCTTTGCTGAACATCTACGCTCTGTCCGTCAGAGAAAGCAGGATCTCCCAGTGGCCACACATTTTAATTCCACATCCCATTCCCATTCTGACATGTCTATCCACGGCCTCCTCTACTGTAAAGATGAAGCCACACTCAGGTTGGAGGAACAACACCTTATATTCCGTATGGGTAGCCTCCAACCTGATGGCATGAACATTGACTTCTCTAACTTCCGCTAGGCCCCACCTCCCCCTCGTACCCCATCTGTTACTCTTTTTTATGCACACATTCTTTCTCTCACTCTCCTTTTTCTCCCTCTGTCCCTCTGAATATACCTCTTGCCCATCCTCTGGTCACCCCCCCCCCGTCTTTCTTCCCGGACCTCCTGTCCCATGATCCTCTCGAATCCCCTTTTGCCTCTCACCTGTCCAGCTCTCGGCTCTATCCCTCCCCCTCCTGTCTTCTCCTATCATTTTGCATCTCCCCCTCCCCCTCCCACTTTCAAATCCCTTACTCACTCTTCCTTCAGTTAGTCCTGACGAAGGGTCTCGGCCTGAAACGTCGACTGCACCTCTTCCTATAGATGCTGTCTGGCCTGCTGCATTCACCAGCAACTTTTATGTGTGTTACACAACGTGATAGCCACTTTTCCAGTTCCACGACATACGAAATAACTCCAACAGTGATTTGCCACAGGGGTGCCTTTCTTCAGTGAACTACCACACCCAAACAAAGGGTAAATACACTCGTGGAATACATAAAGGTTTTCCCCTCACCAGAGAACCTACTGCTGTGGATTGACTATGTGACAATCACACTTTCGTATTCGAATGGAACTCAAATTCTCCCTCACGGGCTACTTACAAGAGAGTCCAAACAGTGATCTCTTTATCGCTAGGTTTCTTCTGTTTCAAACCTTCCTCTCCCTTCTTCTCTTCCTTTAAAGTCACCGAATGTGACCACGAAAAGGAGACCGTCTTCTGTGGTAAAGTTATCAACCCAGGCAAGGGTTGAAAAAACACTGATAACTCCCCACCGGTCACACCTTTTCCACACTGCGAGAGCCACTGATTGATCCTCCAAAACCCACTTTTCTGTGGACACAACAAAGCTCAGCCAGTGTCTAAAACCATGTGTCTGTCTGACAAGCAGCTGACCTGGTATTCATCTCAGCATGCTGAACACCAGCTGTCCATCAAACAACGCCGCCCTCGGTCACCATGGCAACCCACGAGCTGCTCGCTGCTTTCATTCTCCAAGTCAGTCAGTGTCCGTGTATATTCAAAACATGCTTTAGATTTCCTATAAACACCACCTCAAGGCAGGCTTCGTCCCTCTATCTCTCTGTAACAGCTCAAACAGCGTCCAAAAGTAAGTCTCATTCTCCCGACGTTTTAAAGTGGCAGTCCATTGAAAATATGAACCCTAGGGTACATAACCCCTGTATTCCATCTACCATTTTTTGCCCATTCTTCCAAATTTGTTGAAGTCCTGCTGCAATCGCATTGTTTCCTCAGCACTACCTACCTCATCACCTGTCTTCGAATCATTCGCAGACTTTGCCACAAATCATTATCTAAATCATTGACTAAAAACGTGAAAGGTGGCGTTCCAAATACTGACCCCTGAGGAACACCACTAGGCACTGGCAACCAGCCAGAACATCCTTCTTATTTGCTATTGCATCCTCCTGTCTGTCAGCCATTTCTCTATCTACGCCTGTATCTTTCCTGTAACATCATAGGAATTTATCTTGTTAAGCAGCCTCATGTGTGGCACCTTATCAAACGCCTTCAGAAAATTCAAGCAAGTCTCCTTCTCCTTTGCCCACCCTGCTTGTTGCTTCCTTGAAGAACTCTAACAGATTTGCCAGGCAAGATTTCGCTTCACAGAAACTATTCTGATTTGGACATATTTTATAATTCATCTCTCAGTTTCCAGAAATCTCATCCCTAATAATAGATGCCAGCACTTTCCCCATAACAGAGGTTAGTCTAACTGCACTATAATTTCCTTGATTTTGCCTTCCTCCCTTGTAGAAATATGGAGTGACATTTGTCATCTGCCAGTCCTCCAGGACCATGCCAGAATCGTGTGATTATTGAAAGATCATGACCAATGCATCCGTTATCTCTCCAGGAAACTGGAATCTCGTCCATCTGGTCCAGGGGACTTGTCCATCTTAAGAGTATGCTCGCACCTTTCCCTTTGTAATAGGAATGCCACTCGCTCCTGCTCCCTGACAGTCACAGACCTCTGGCACACTGCTGGTGTTTTTTTCAGTGAAGACAGATGAAAAGTACCCATTAAGTTCATCTGCCATTTCTTTGTCCCCCATTACTACCTCACCACCATCATTGTCCAGTGGTCCAATATCAACTCTCACCTCCCTTTTACTCTTTATATAACTGATAACTCACTCACTGAAGGAAACATCCTCTCCCCGGCCGCACTACCTCGGCCTTTCAGTTTCTGGTAGACGTCAATGAGATTGCCTCTGTCCTCGTTATTCCAGTCTCCAGAGAGTACAAACCCAGCACCAACAAACCTCCTCATTCGTTAACCCTTTCGTTCTAGGGTCATTCTCGTGACTTCCTCTGCATCCTCTCCAATGCCAGCTCATCGCTTCTGAGATAAGGACCCCCAAACAACTCCAAGTGCGGCCTGACCAATGCCTTAAAAACCTCAGCATTACATCCTTGCTTTTATATTCTAGACTTCCCGAAAGGAATCCAAACTCTGCATTTCCCTTCCTTACCATCGACTCACACTGCCAGTTAGCCTTTAGGGAATCCAACTGGCGGTCTCCCAAATCCCTTTGCATCTCTTTGGATAGACAGGTACTGGTTAGGGGTCGACAAAAGAAAATGTGTTCACGCGTGGCTGGTCGTGTCTAACTAATCTTATAAAGTTTTTTTTCGAGGAGGTTTCCAGGAAAGTTAATGAAGAAACAGCAGCGAGTGTTCTCCACGTGCACGTCTCAAGGTCATGGACAAGGTCCTGCATGGGCGTTTCGGCGAGTCAGTTCGGTCGCTTGGCATTCAGGGATGGTGTAGGAAATTGTACTGGACATTGGGTTTGCTAATCCAAGGAACGGGAGCAGACAGTCCTCTCTCTGAATGCAGGCCTGTGGCTAATGGTGTACCGCAGGGACTGGTGTTAGGTCCATTCGTGTTTGTCATCTCCATCAATGATCTGGATGATAATGTGTAAGTCGAATCAGCCAATTTGCGGATCCAACCGAGTTTAGGGGTGTAGTGAACAGCGGGGAAGCCTGTCAAAGCTTGCAGCGGTATCTGGGCCAGATTTGGGGGGGGGGGGTGATAAGCTGAAGAATGGCAGATGGAGTTTAATGCAGAGAAGTTTCAGTTGTTGCACTCCGAGAGGGCAGACTAGGGTAGGACATGCGCGGTGAAGGGCAGGGCACTGTAGAGTCGAGGAATCTGGGAATGCAGAATCATAATTCTTTGTAAGTGGCGTCACAGGTAGGTAGGGTCGTAAACCACGGTCATCCATCGGTCAAAGTATTGAGTACAGGAGTTGGGATGTTCTGATGACGTCGTTAAGAACCAAGTTAGAGTGCAGTTCTGCAGATTGAAAGAGTGCACCGGATATTTACAAGGATTTGCCTGGTCTTGGGGACCTGAGTCACTGTGAAGGGCTGGATAGGTGATAACGTCATTCGCTGGAGAGCGGGGGAATCGGGGGAGATTTGGTAGAAATATACAAAATGGTGTAGATTGTGTGAACGGAAGCAGGCTTTTTCCACCAAGAGTCTAGAACTAGAGGTCACGGTATGAAGGTGAAAGGTGAAATGTTTAAGGGGAGCGCGGGGCGGAACGTCTTCGCTCTGAGAGTGGTGAGAGTGAGGAACGAGCGAAGAGTGGAAGTGGTTGACACGGGGTCCATTCCAACATTTGAGAGAAATGTGGGTAGTTACGCGGCTGTGACCCGGGTGCAGGCCGATAGGACTCGGCAGACGGACCAATGTTCCTGGTTCTCCGCTGACTCGAATAAACAGGGCATTGTGTTCACGCAGCAACTGGGTCAGACTGAAGTCCTACACATCTAGGTGTAAGCAGTCCCTCCTCCCCCACCCACAGCCCAAAGACGCACTCGTTGGGAGGTTAATTGGTCGTTGTAAATTGTCCTGTGATTAAGCTGCGGTTAAATTGGGGAATGGCTGGGTGGCACGGCTTGAAGGGCGAGAGGACATAATCTACGCTATATGTTATTAAATATATCACATATATATATAGTTATACATGATTTAAACATACATGATGGTACATGATTTATATATAAAATTGTTCTTGTCATTGTAACATATATACAATCTGTCAAGTAGGGTGCCGTGCACAATCCTGATTTGATGGACACGGACGTTTGAACACGGAGGAACATCTGGTGAAGCTTCTGAAATGCCTGTTTCCCTGTCACTGCTACTGTGTGGTCCAGAATCTCCGGAGGGGAAGGCCCCGGGTCCTCGGCTTTGCCTGTTGCTCGGCGTCTGGGGTGGGGTAGAAGCGCTCGGCAGAGGATGGCGCT
The DNA here is from genome assembly GCF_963921235.1 of Mobula hypostoma. Lineage (NCBI taxonomy): Eukaryota > Metazoa > Chordata > Chondrichthyes > Myliobatiformes > Myliobatidae > Mobula > Mobula hypostoma. The sequence goes on from NW_026948225.1 coordinate 32,694, forward strand.
CAGTGCTCGGCTGGTCGGAGGCTCGAAGTTTTCGGACGGACTCAGAGTTGGCTGCGGTCGGGTGCTTCCCAGGGTGCTGCATCGGTACGTTTGTGGCGCTGGAGTTTCATGGCAGGGAGAGTTTCTCCCTTTTACCGTCTGCGCGAGATGGTGAGTCTATCGGGACTTGAGACTTTATTTACCGTGCCCACGGTCCGCTCTTATCAAATTATGGTATTGCTTTGCACTGTTGTAACTATATGTTATAATTATGTGGTTTTGTCAGTTTTAGTCTTGGTTTGTCCTGTGTTTTTGTGATATCATACCGGAGGAACATTGTATCATTTTTTAATGCATGCATTTCTAAATGACAATAAACGAAGACCGAGTATCCTCATAATCTAATCTTATCTATACGGTATCTCTGTGTTACATAATACTGCGAACATGAGCTGTAACTTCCTTGTAACCTGTATTGATTATATTGTTTGACGGCTAAATACAAGTGTATTCGTTTATTTCTGCAATAAAATGAATCTCAAAATAGCACATGGCGAAGGGGGGGGGGGACATTTTAGGCTTTTAAATTTGACCCTGACAATATGCGCTACGCCTTACATTAGGCTCAGCTTTCGTCACTGTGTTGTACCTCTGCTTCTTCACTCCCGGCCCATTCTCAACCGAACAGTCACTCTCTCGGTCTCGTTCTCTGCTCTGGGTTTGAACTCCAATGCACCCGTCCCATAGACGGGCCACTCACCCCAGAGTCACCCCGCCCCTCGCCCTGGCCCCATGTCCTCAACCCACATTTTTGATGTCGGCATCCATCCTGGGATTTATCTTAACTGCAACTGGCTGCGAAGGCCTTGAAAGCACACACTACACCCACCCCCAACCCTCACCCCGCCACTCCCCCGCGATTCCACCACCAACATCCACGCCTGAGTGGACAGCGGCCAGGTGACCCCCAGGGAACAGTAATGATCAGACTAGACGAGAAAAAGCGATTTATGGTCCACGGGAGGTTTATTTCTGCGCGTGAGCTGTCGGGGTGCCTCTGGTGCGGGCCTCGGGGTAAATGGCTCCTTCCCCGGCGAAGCCGATCTCGGTCTTTCGGGGCGAAGACACTTCCGCGCTCTGCTCCGATGTCACAAGTAACAGCAGCTGAGCTCGTTGTCGCAGAATTGACGTTCCTCTAAGTACCCGCCAGGACAGGGCGACGTGTGGCAAAATCCCGCCACTTCATCGCACTCCAGGGAGGTGGAATCTGCCATCGAAGAGGGAAAGGGTTAATGCCGGCCGCGTGTGAGGTTGGCAGCGGGAGAAAGGCGAGACTGCTGGGGTAGCCACTACCCAGCGAATCACGTGTTGGGGGGGGGGGGTCTTTGTGACCTCCACAGAAGTTCACGGCCGTACGGGTGGGAGGTCACGCTGCCCGGTCACAGGTCACGCGCAGCTCTCGAGGCGGCGCGGCCTACGGAGCGCGAGGACGGACGGAGCAGCGGCCCTAGGGTAGGACCATCCGGAATACAGTACTCCTGCATGCAGGACCGGTGGCTGGCGGCAAACCTGAGGACCAGACTGCTCGCACGGCAGCGGCCGGCGCAGGGACCGAAGGAAAGCGACGTTTTGAAAGGAAAAGATTCCTCCTGACCCAGGGCAGCGCCAAGGGAGCTCCGCGCTGGGAAAGGGGGATCGTTGCGCCAGTGGAACTGAGGAAATAGACGCGGGGGGAGCTGGGACCGCAGGCTGCCGGTCAGCAACTACGGAGGAAAGCTGCCGTTGCCTTTCGGATCGAGCGAACATACATCTCTTCCCGCGTTTGCTGCCTGACCCGTGAGAGTTTCCAGCAATTTCCTCTGCAATGTTAGTTTACCGGCGTCTGCGGAGAGTGAGACGGTATCGTGGAGGGAGGGAGCACCCTGACGAGAAAGCTGCCCTGTGGGAGCGCCGTGCAACGGGCCGGCTGCGGCTGACGGCGGGCAGAGCTGCCGGAGAGGCTGCCTTGTGTCCCTGCATGCCGCCGGAGAGGTAGCGGCGAGTGAGAGCGCCGGTAAGGGGAAGTCACCCTTTCTGCGAGGCAGGGCGCAGCCTGCTGACAGCTTGCAGCGCTCGACCGCAGACGGCTCTCTTACGTGTCGGGGCCGAGCGGCTGCTGCGTTCTGGACCGGGCGGGGCTGAGCGCAGCAGTCGGGCAAATGAGGAGCGAAATCCGGACTGTGCAATGGTCAGCGGAGGGCCTGGGCATTCTGCAGGAATGTCTTTTGCCATTCTTCGGTACAGGAGTGTAACGGAGAGCGAAACAATCCCCACTCCGGATGGGATGCAGTTTAAAATACACAATAGGGTTAAAGAACACAATAAACACAAAAACGCAATAAGTAAAAATTTTTTAAAAAGTAATCCTATAAACAACAGTGTAAAACAGTAACTGTTTCAATTTGTCTGTCTGTAGCTAATGGTCTATCTGTAAATAGACCGATTGTACGTGCATAGAGTGGCGCTGGGGGGGGGGGGAAGAGTCACACTTTCTGGGGTCACAATTACGGGGAGCCGAAGTTGAGGGTCTGCCCGAAACATCGTGGTCGGTGCGGGTGGCGCCGGCTGCGCGGTATCGAGAGGTCGGCACCCGGGCAATTCTGACGGCGCCGCGGCTCAGCCGGAGGTTGCGGCGCTGATGGAGGGCCGCACGGATCGGAGCGCCGAGCTTCGCGATGGCGAAGGGATCCCAGTGCCGTCGGAGTGGTTGTATGGAGAGAACACCGGAATTAGTACTAGTTGGGGTGGCGGGGGTCTTTGCTCCGTCGGAGCGGCGGTGCTGAGACAGAGTCGCGCGTTCAGCCGAAGCCGAAACCGGGCTGCGGCCCCAAGCGGAGGGACGGACTCACCCGACGAATGGATGCCCCCGCTGAAGAGCAGGAGGCCGAGGAGGAGGGCCAGCGCTTTCATCGCTCCGAGAGTATTCGGTCGGCTGCGACGGCGAGGTGTGTGGTTCCCCTCCCGCCCCGTTTGCTGGTATTTCTGAGCAGCCGAGCCAGGCGTGGGGCCGGTCCGTGCCCGTGGGAAAGCTGCTCCGGACGGAGCAGATTGGCGGCTGAGTCACGACGGGCGGGGAGGGGGCGGGCCAAGGCAAAGTGTCTGACCATCAGACAGGGGAGCAGATTTCGGCCATTCCGTCCATCTTTTCCCATAGGTTTCAATCGGATTCTCTCCCCCCACCATCCATTGAAACACCCAGCGAATACGGGCCCAGAGGCATCAAATGATCCTCACACGTTAACCCTTTCATTCCCGGGATAATTCGCGTGAACCTTGTCTGGACCCCCAGGAATGCCAACAACCCCTTTCCCGGATAAGGGGCCCAAAACCTGGCCTCTTATCTGAGACCCGAGTTGCGTCAGTCGATTATTTAAGGGGGGCGGGGGTGGTGGCGGCGGCCGACAATGGGGCATTTCTTCAGGGCTGGCAACACGGCTGGAGTGGAAGAACGTAAGAACATATGAAACAGGAGCAGGAGTCGGCCATCCAGCCAGTCGAACCTACCCCGCCATTCAATAAGATCATGGCTGATCTGACCACCGACTCATCTCCACTCACCTGCTTTTTCCCCATAACCCTTAATTCCCCTACTCTTAAAAAAAAATCTTTCCAGCCGTGTTTTAAATACATTTACTGAGGTAGTCTCCGGTGTTTCATTGGGCAGAGAATTCCACAGACTCACCACTCTCTGGGAAAAGCAGTTCCCCCTCATCTCAATCCTAAATCTACTCCCCTGAATCTCGAAGTTATGTCCCCCAGTTCTAGTCTCACCAGCCTGTGGAAACAAATTTCCTGCTTCTATCTTATCTATCCCTTTCATAATTTTATATCTTTCTATAAGATCTCCTCTTATTCTTCTGAATTCCAGTAAGTATAGTCTCGGGCGACTCAATCTCTCTTCATAGTCTAACAACCCCCCCCCCCACCCAGTCTCTGGAATCAACCTGGTGAACCTGCTCTGCCTCGCCTCCAAAGCCAGGTGCCGTCGGGGAAGCTGTCTTCTGTGTACCTTAAATGCGGCACCGACATGTTTGCAGATAGGGCTGTTAAACCGATCATTAACGCTATCCAGCTGGCTTGACGAGGGCGGTGGCTGGAATAAACAAGTTTTCACCCCGGGGGCTTGGGTGAAGCCCAAACTCTGGAGCCGAGATTCCCACATGCAGGAAACTGGCAAGCGAGTGTTTGAGGAAGTAACATGGCAATGGATTGAATATCGTTATTCCCCCGGGCAACAGCAGGGTTTGTTTTGGGGATCCAGAACACATGATGTGAGTCAAACATTGGGATAAACATCCGGTAACATCCTAGAAGCCGAATTGTTGCCAGCGTGGAAATGAGCTGTTGTACACAGATGGGGCAATTACGGGCGGATGGAATAACAGATGAATGCCGAAAGCCAGAGCGGTTTGTCTTTGTCTGGCGGTGTTGGTGTGTCTGTCTATATACCTGGGTGTCTATTTGTGCCTCTGTGTGTTGTTTACGTGTCTATCTCTGCCTGTATGTCCCTGTCTCTGTCTGTTTCTCTCCATATGCCTGTGCCTATTTGTTTTGTGTGAGCGGCTGTCTCTGCCTGTGTGCCTGTATCTGCCTCTGCCTGTGCGCCTGTCTCTGCCTGTGTGTCTGCGTCTGCCTGTGTGTCTGTGTCTGCCTATGTGCCTGTATCTGTCTGTGCCTCTGTGTGCATCTGTCTCTCCCTGTGTGTCTGCGTCTGCCTGTGTCTGCGTGTGTTGGGTCCGTGTCTGTCTCTGCCTGTGCGTTTCAGTGCGTGTCTCCGTATCTATCTGTG
>NW_026948225.1:42500-47500 GCF_963921235.1 Mobula hypostoma
AAAGGGGATATGAGAAGATCATGGGACAGGAGGTCCGGGAAGAAAGACAAGGGGGGGGGACCCAGAGGATGGGCAAGAGGTATATTCAGAGGGACAGAGGGAGAAAAAGGAGAGTATATTTCTGTTGATCGGCGTCAAAAAAGTCAAATTAAATCTACTGTTAGTTAATGTTGTAAAACAATAAAGCATGAAAGCTTCCGAGGGGGTTTGAATACATTTTTTTTTATAGGCACTGTGCACCCCGCATTCTTCCAGTACCTTACCATTCGCAAACGGAGAGGCATGTAATTCCTGACGAAGGGTCTCGGCCTGAAACGTCGACTGCACCTCTTCCTATAGATGCTGCTTGGCCTGCTGCGTTCACCAGCAACTTTGATGTGTGAGGCATATAATTCAGCCCGGGCTCTCGCGATTTCTTCCATAATGGTCTAGGATGCATCTGCTCAGGCCCCGGAGAATTATCTACCCTACATACGTTTTTTTTTAAGATATCCAGCACCTCCTCGCTTTAGTGCGGACTATTCTCGAGACACCCCAATTAACAGTCACAATTACGGAAGTCCTCATATATTTCTGCTCGGTGAAAGCAAAAGAGATACATTCAGCGAAGACCTCTACGTCTTGCGGCGCTACACAACGAGGTCCAATCAGGGCTTGGTGGGGGTGGGGGTGGGAGTGGGGAGGGTCTATTCTCTCTCGACTTACACTTCCCCAATTAAAGTGCAGATTTATACTTTAAAAAATAAACTCTTCTGAATTCTTCCTGCTAAGTCTCCCTGGTGGCAGTCTGATTTCCTCGGTAAATATACTCCTATACTCGTTCAGGGTACCTATTGGTCCTAGATGCCTTTTCCCTGGCCTATACCTATTTTCCCCTGACCACCGTCCCAATGCCCCGTTAAATCAGGTTTCGCTGCGACCCCCCGACCTACCGCGCGCTCTAACAGGGGGCAGGCAGAACCCTGAACTCTCGTTGACTCGATTAAATATTTTTAAACAACATACTTGATGCATATCAACCTAACCATTCCAATTAACTTTCGTAAGTTCCTCTCCAAGACGGTCAAAATTTGCCCTGCCCGATTGAGGACTTTAGCTGGTGGACCGGAGTACCGCGGCCCCTCTCTGCGCGGCAGCAAGGCCGTGCGCGTCACCGCTGTGGGAGCGTCAATGATAACGGAGACCTCACCTCCAGCGACAGAAACGGCCGTAACGGGACCGTACCGAGGGGCGCTGGTGCTGAGGGTGTAGGAAATTCAGCTGGGACGCACACGCGAGACATTACCCGTGGTAGGGCAGTCAGACGATTGGAGCTGAAACTGTTTATTCTGCCGCGCTCGCCGCCGGGCCAGAATTTCCTGCTTTGTTATAAGCTGATAAGGGGGATAGATCGAGTGGATAGAGAGATTTTTTTCCCCCCACGGAAGCAGTAAATGCTAATGCGAAGGGGGCAGAGTGCATAAATTCAAGGTGATTAGAAGAAAGTACTGTAAGTAAATTGGACGATTTTATTTATCTTGTCTTACTCTGGAAACTTTTTGGAGAGACATTTTTAATATTATCTCAAAGGTATTGAATATAGATATCTCTCCTCATCCTATTACTGCTATCTTTGGATTACCTAAAATTTCCAGTAATCTTTCCCCCTCAGTCCGTAGAATGATTGCATTTCTTACTTTAATGGCGAAAAGATGTATCTTACAACATTGGAAAGAGACTAATGCTCGAACTACCTTTTTTTTTGGTTTTCCCAGACGATATTATGCTTGAATTTGGAGAAAATTAGAAGTAATGTTTATGATTCCTCACTTAAATTTGATCAGACCTGGAGATCTTTTATTCAATATTTTCATTTAATGTAATTTTTTTTTCTCTTTTGTTCCATGTTTATATTCCCTTCTTGCCTTTTTTTTAACTGTTTTTAATGGAGGTCGGGTTTGAGGACGTGATTTTAAGTTCTTTAACTCTACCTGTTTCCAAGTTAGCCCATTGCTTTGTTTTGCTTTTAGTTTAGTTGCACGGTGGGGTTTTTTTGGGGTCATTTTTTGGTTTTTTTTTTCCTTTTCTCTATTGATATATATGTAAATTAGTATACTATTATTTTACCATATTATTTTATGTTTAAATTGCACTGTTTGTATCAATTTTTTCTTCTGTATTAATATTTCCTGTAATTTCTAACAGTGTAATAGTGCCTTTATGGTTTACCCTTTGTATACTTATTCAATAAAAAGATTTAAAAAGAAAGAAAGAAATTTGGATAGTACATAGATGGGAAAGTTATGGAAGGGTATGTTGTATTTGCAAGTCGATAGGACCAGGCAGATTAGTAGATTGGCACTGGCCAGTTGGAAGCCGGCCGGTGGTGTAGTGGCATCCGCACCGGACTTCCCGGGCGAATGGGGAGTGGTACTTGACTTAACAGTGGTAAATGGTAGTGTGGAAGAGCAGAGGGATCTCGGGGTACATGTCCACAGATCCCTGGAAGTTGCCTCACAGGTAGATAGGGTAGTTAAGAAAGCTTATGGGGTGTTAGCTTTCATAAGTCGAGGGATAGAGTTTAAGAGCCGCGAGGTAATGATGCAGCTCTATAAAACTCTGGTTAGGCCACACTTGGAGTACTGTGTCCAGTTCTGGTCACCTCACTATAGGAAGGATATGGAAGCATTGGAAAGGGTACAGAGGAGATTTACCAGGATGCTGCCTGGTTTAGAAAGTATGGATTATGATCAGAGATTAAGGGAGCTAGGGCTTTACTCTTTGGAGAGAAGGAGGATGAGAGAAGACATGATAGAGGTGTACAAGATAATAAGAGGAATAGATAGAGTGGATAGCCAGCGCCTCTTCCCCAGGGCACCACTGCTCAATACAAGAGGACATGGCTTTAAGGTAAGGGGTGGGAAGTTCAAGGGGGATATTAGAGGAAGGTTTTTTTACTCAGAGAGTGGTTGGTGCGTGGAATGCACTGCCTGAGTCAGTGGTGGAGGCAGATACACTAGTGAAGTTTAAGAGACTGCTAGACAGGTATATGGAGGAATTTAAGGTGGGAGGTTATATGGGAGGCAGGGTTTGAGGGTCGGCACAACATTGTGGGCCGAAGGGCCCTGTAGTGTGCTGTACTGTTCTATGTTCTATGGTCTATGGTCCCAGGTTCGAATCTGGCCGGCTCCTTACACGTTTTCCATTCATGCTGGGTTAAATGTTGAGCTAACAACTCGGCCTCGTGAAAACAAAATCATCAGACAGAGTACTAAAGGAACGGCAACAAGGCGCAGAGAGGAACATACACACTGACCAGATGGTCAGTACTCTCGTACTCTATGACCAAATGACTCTATGTTACTGTAGGTAAGGGGATAAAACAACCATCAAAGCGGAGCAAAATCTGCAGATGCTGGAAATCCAGAGCAACGCACACAAAATGCTGGAGGAACACAGCCGGTCAGGCCGCAGCTGTGGAAAAGAGTACATCGGAGTTTCGGCCCGAGACGCCGAGTCTTTACTCTTTTCCGTAGATGCGCCCAGGCCTACTGAGTTCCTCCAGCATTTTGTGTGTTGTTCGAACCATCAAAGGGAAGTATCTCCGCTACGTACCACCTACAAATGGCATTTATTAAATTATTCTGTGGCTTGGAGAGGTCACAGCGCTGGCGCCGGCTGAGTAAACAATCCTCAGCCCTGGGTTCATGTGAGGAACTCTCAGTCCAGAGAAAAAGATTTCCAGATGTTCAAATTGGCAGCTGAAGACTAAATTACACTGGCGTTTCTGGGAATGATTTGGCAACCGTGTGTATGTTTTCCTTCCTCTGTTTACAAACGATGTTGGGAAAAGATCCCGCTGCTCTAATAGATCCCAGATTTTTTATGAAGGCGTTATATAAGATTATTTTTGAAGTTCAAATGCAGGACAAATGGATTTATCCTGAAATCACACACATTCCAGAAGCCGGGATGCTGCCATTGCGGAGGAGCCTGCGAGGAGGTTAACTCTTTCCATGGATAACTCGCCTGAAGAAGCTGATTTATAACGAGTGGAAGTGTTGAATAAGATCCCGCGTTCTTAATCTGATCAGCAATTGACTTTGTTCTCTATTTGCCCTGTACCTCGGCAGGTGAAATAAACCCGGCAGCTGGAATGAAACGCAGACGGAAACATATTAGTATATAAACAAGCAACAAAACAAGCAAACTGAACAGTGTGACGGGGTCCTGAATTACCCCTATAAACTGTGCTCCATTACCCCTATGAGCTGTGCTTTTGAAAAGAGAGGTATTTAATACAAACAGCTTGTTTTAAGAGGGAGAGAGAGACAAAGACTGCTCGCAGTTGTTTATACTTTCCCAAGGACATGGCCTGCTTGTACATTCTTACACAGACAGAGAAGGGAGGAGTTATTTGAGAGACAGTTGGGACTCAGTACGTTGAGATAAATAGAAGGTCAGATGATAAACGGACAGAGACATGGTTTTGGACACTGAATGAGCTTTGTTGTGCCCACTGAAAAAGTGGGTTTGGGAGGATCGATGAGTGGCTCTTGCAGTGTGAAAAGGGAGTGACCAGTGGGGAGTTGTTCGTGTGGCAACCCTTGCCTGGGTTGATAATTCCACCACAGAAGAACGGTCCCCTTTGTTGTAGTCACAGTCGGTGACTTTTAAAGGATTTCGGAGGACAACGGGAAGATCGACAGCGTCAGCTCAACTGAAGACTCAAATCTCTCCCTCTCTCTCTCTCCATCACTACTCAACTCAATACCATAAACTGAACTGAACTTTACTCATCATCGTAAGATTGTTTCTATTTACCCCTAGACTTGAAAAAGCTTGGTTTTCGTATATATTCCACACTTACTTATTGTTGCTAACCTGTTTAATTTATCTGCATTTATATTACTGTATTGCGCAGTTACTAATAAATACCATTAGTTAATAGCAATACTGGACTCCAAAGTGTTTTCCATTTCTGCTGGTTCTTTAACCCGTCACGGGGTACGTGACAACAG